>NW_008353031.1:140132-160371 GCF_000622305.1 Nannospalax galili
AATTAAGATGAAGAATCTTTTAATCTGCATGAATTCATTTACTCATCACCTATTTAATGAGCATCTATTAATGTCCCAGGCACCGTCCTAGATATTGAACATATAATTTCTTTTCAAACACATAAAGCCACTACTCTCCTCTATTTTAAATTGTACTGATAAAAAACAGTGATTAAAGGTAAATAAAAAAGAAAAGATCATAAGAACTTATGATGCAAATGAAACAGTTAATGTCTCAAAAAATAACTGGGAGTCACTTTAGGAAAGACAAGGAGGAAAGTGATATCTAGAAAATGAAAAACAGAATAAAGAAGGAGCCAATTCTACACTGAGAGAGACAAGGGAATTGAATAATGGCTAAAATACAATGCTGAGAAACCTGGAAAACTACTTTAATTATCCCAAAAAACAAAGCTTTATTTTGAAATTATATACCATAGAGCCAACAAAATGCTAAAAGTAAAATTATTTTGCTGATATATTTCTCAGAAGAACATTTTGCAGTGTCTACTGGTAAGCACATATTCACCTTCATCTAATGAAACAGATGAAGTTTAGACTGGTATAGTCTACCGACCTAGATTTCCATCTTCACTTCTATCCCCTTGAACTAATATTTATACGTTACTTTTCTTCAGATCTTATTTTACAGTCTGTATATTGTAGCAGAATTTTTCAATGAAAGTAAGGCACTCTTAGTCAAACCTCTTTCTTGGCTCTAATTCCTAAAAGGGCTTTATCTGAAAATAAATTTGTTTCTCAACACCTTTGGTGATGCCACCATAAATTTCAATTATCAGTTCATTGAAATATGTGCTTGACATTATAGTGTATTGCTTTACTGCCCCTAGTGAATTTTCTGAATTTGTATTATTTCAAATATGATTTCAATGCTAATATTTTTTAAAGGAATATTAGGCCAAGTTAAGGGAACTTATTTGAACTATCTGCACTTTCACTACAAGTATCCTCTACCATAACAGTAAGTATCATTCCTATCTTTGTTTCTTTTCTTTTATCAAACTACAATTACAAACAACAACGACAACAAAAACAAGATGCTAAATGCAAGACAATCTATTCTTTCTTAATTAGGTAATACTCATGAAAAAAAGAAGGAATCAAGAATATGTAACAGAATTGTCTTTTTTGATATGGAGTTACATTAAAAAAAAAAAGAGGATCTTGTATATCTCTGGATGGCCTCAAACTTTCGATCGCCAAGGATGACCTGGAAGGTCTGATCCTCCTGCTTCCACCTTCCTAGTGATGGGATTACAATCATGAACCACCATGTCCACTTTATGCAGTGCTGGGGATCCAACCCAGAGCCTCATGTGTGATAGGAAAGCACTCTACATCCCTAACCTTGAGTTACATTTAAGGAAAATTTCATCAAGCTTTAAACCAGAAAATTATGCAGCATGAATGTTAATTATCTCAAAACTCATCAAATCCTAAATACAAGTGCCTTGTCTTTAAAACTCCTCAGAAAAGATATCTGGGTAAGATATAGTAGCCTTCCATTTGGCAATAATTTATCAGATATGATATAAAGAACACAAGAGGCAAAAAATGGAAAATGATTTAAAAATTTTGTACGTAAAAGATACTATATTAAGAGAATGAGAATAAAACCTAGAGAAATGAAGAAGACATATGCAAACCATGTATCTGATAATGGCTGTTTTCAGAATATAGAAAAATTCTTGTAACACAACATCAACAGCACTAAAGTATTCAACTTTAAAAGTGGATGAAGTATTTCTGCAAGGTTTACACAGATACGATAGACAGGCATCCAACGAGCATCTAAAAGGCACCCAACATCATTGGAAATTATGCAAGTGAATATCAACACTATAATACGATGCTATTTCAAACAATATCACGGCTCTAATAACAAAATAAACAAGCCAAAACGTAGAAAGAAAGTGGTGGTGAGGGTGTCGAGAATGTGGAACTCTTATCCACTGCTGGTAGGGTGTAAAATGGTGCGGCTGTGTACAAAACATCTTGGGGCTTCCTCATTATGTTAAAACTAGACTTAAATGCAATCTAACAATCCCAATTTTGAGCATGTACTGAAAGGAAGTAAGAACACAGGTTCAAGGAAGAAAGGTATACACAAATGTGCATGGAAGCACTATTCACAAAAATCAAAGGTACAAATGGCCCAAATATCCACCAATTTAAAAATGAAGCACTCAAAATAATACAGTAGACCCACACATTGGAATATTATTGAACACTATAAGGGAATGTGAATACATGAAATTTTCAACATTCTAGTGTATTTAAGAACCAAGTCAAAGTTGGGCATGTTGGAGCACACCTTTGATCCCAGCACTAAAGAAGCAGAGGCAGGAGGATAACTGTGAGGTCAAGGCAAGCCTGGTCTACATAGCAAGGCCAAATGGGGCTACAAGAAGACCCTGTGTCAAAAAACCAAAACCAAACTAAAAAGCAAGCAAAAGAAACAAGATAAAATGGCACACATTTTATGACTCCATTTTTAAGAAATATGAAAGAAGCAAAATAATAGAGGTATATCACACTGAAGTTGGAGTTGGGTGACTGACAATGAGTATAGACTCCTTTTTTGTTGATGGCCATGTTCTGTAATTATGCAGCAATAATTCATGATACCATGAATGTTCTCAATAAATACTATTGAATTATAAATAGCTTAGTGGTATATTTCTACTACATGTATTTATGATAATAAAAAAAATTGATATGACTTGTTATCCAAATAATTTTATGGCAATTTTTTTATCTGGAAATTAAGTCTGACATTGACCAAACCCAAATGGGAACTAATTCACATTTATAAATTTATATAATATTAAATGCCTCATTTTTAGATAACATAGACTGATATATAATAAAAATATCAGTTTGGGAGAGAATGTACTTAAGAATGTATCATATAAATTTGTAAATATACTTAATTGAACTACTTGGCTGCCTATAGTTGTTTTTTATAAAAGATTTTTCCAAATACCAGAGAAGTACATAGTAAAACCCCTCCCAAAAGGCTGCATGATGTAGAATTAAAAGGAATTAATAGTAATGTGTACAACACAAATATAATATATTCATTGAATAATCTTCAAAGGAAAGAGAAGATGAATGAGAGAAGTTTACTGCCTGTGTGTCTGGGTGAACTCAGTCACTACTATGGTGTAAGTCTTGAGCGTCTTCCTAGATCTCTGAGTTAATACTTCTATAATTTAAATTTATCCTAGATTCAGTATCTCTAAAATGTCATTATGGATAATGTAAAAATAACATATGAAATTAGTTCTATGCCAAAAATTTGACTGACAAAATGAGAAAGGCTTAGGTTGAATGCATATTCAATTTAACAAAGCAGTTTCTGTGATGTGCACGTGGGTCATGGGGTAAGAACAGAAAAGAGATTTACAACAAACGTGGACCCAGATTTCAACAAGATAGAAAAAAGAAACAAACATTTGAAACAAAGTAGGAGATATAATATGAAAGGTAGATTTATCTTAACATTTTGTCACTGAAATAAATTAACTTACCTTTGTTTATAAAGATAAAATCCAAATCCTGCAAATATAAGTGCAAAAAAAGGCACAAGAATTGCAATGGCCACCGAACTACTATTTGTTCCATGAGGTTGATTCGAAGAATTTGAACCTTCTGATGTATTCAGTCCTAGTAAAATAAAATAAATAAATGATGAGTATAAAATCAACTCTATCTTATTCTTGATTTCTGTATTTAAATACTAATAATTTTCATTCATTTTCAAGATACATATACTTGAAAATACACAGTAAAAAAATTATGAAACTCTTTAACCTCCTTACCACATATTTTTCACAATTCTATAAAATACAACATGTTTTTCAAGGAATGGATACAGAGTAAAAACCAGGCTTTGACCCTGAAGTCAACCACCTAGATAACAGCGGGAAGAGTTACAGGCATGGATTATTGGTCAAAGTGCTGTAGAAAAGGAAGCTGAAATCTCACCTGCCATAGCTAAGAATGTTTTCTGGAGGATAGACAACATAAGTTTGGCTTTGAAGAATCAATATATGACAGATAGAGATGCAAACACAGTCATGATAAGCCTAAAAATGGAAAGATGATTGGTACTCAGGAAAAGTGAGGTGTGGACTTGTAGTAGAAGTAAGGGGCTAAAATAAAAATCTTGATTTTCCTACTCAACTTTCCTACGCACCTCAATGAGGGGCGGCCTGAAGGAAGTTAGAAAGGAAAGACCCAAGGTTAAGAAGGGAGATTTGTGAAGTGGCTATGGAAGGATGGGTTTCAGTGAGTTCAATTTGGAAACTGGCAGCACAAAAGTGAGGTTGGAAATTCAGATTTGAACTAGAATACTGAGAAGTGCCTGGAAAGATGGGTCTGAGAGCAAATAGCTAAAATCATTTGAACTTCTTTATGTGGATGGAAGTGTAGGAAAGCATGAGTAGAGATAGTTTGCTGAAAGCTGAGGAAATGGTGATTCTATTGACTGCCTTAGAAGTGAGAAAAAAAGATTTTCCAATGTTTATGGCAGGGATAGAGAAGACAGACTAGCAACAGTTATTTTTTCTCAAAGAAATAGATATAGTTTATAAGTTTTGTTTTAGATATATAGTATTTCAAACACTTCTAGGAAATGCTATCTGAAAACCATGAATTCAAAATAGTGTAAATGTACCAGATCAATGAAAATTTTATTCTGTTTTTAAGACAGCACAATTTTAGGTGGAATGTTATGTGAAATGATATTATTATTGTTCATTAATAATGCTAATATATTATTTATTTATTTATTTATTTTTGTTAAAATGAGATGAATTCTTTTCTAAATACATTTATTCTTTGAAAATTCCATACCTTTTTATGATGTATTTTGATCATATACATCTACCAGTACCTCCCTCCAACTCCCCTCTGACCCCATTCTATCTCCCAACTTCATGCTTCTTTGACAGTTATAGTCAATGAATGCACAACTTTGTGGAAACTTTAATATTCACTTCTCTTTCTATACTTATTTTTTCCAGTGATTTGATACATTTACATAAAAGTTCAAAGTAAAGACTTTAAAATAATTGTTATATGATCACTTTTAGAGTCCAAATTCCTTGTTTACATATCCATACTAGAGTGTACTAAGGGGAGATGGTATATCTCAGAAAATGATACATCAAAAAACATGTTTATAAATGTGATCTAGGCAAACCATTAAACTTTGTGCACATATTAGAAGAACTGGAAATGAAAATGACAAAACCTTGTGCCTCAGGCCACATAAAAGTCACATATTTGAGGAGAAACAAGTACTCCAACAGGTGCCACGCCTCAGATTTAACTTTTTCTTCTCTCCAAACTTTATAAGTATCTCATAGCATCACTATATTTTCCAAAGAGAAAGAAAATTGTTCCAATATTAAAACTGAAAAGAAATAAAATAGTTGTAGGACAACCTCAAGATAACATAATTTATAGTTTAATACTTCCTTTTTATCTATATCAGTTTTTCTTCTTCATATTTGCTTAGTGGCAAGGCAGCTTGTCATATTTATGAGAGATATGATTAAAACCTTAGCACAGTATAAGAGGCATTACATAGAGAAATGATATTTTGAAAAATGTGGTTATTCTTAAAATGCTTCCAAATGTATAGTCCTTATACTGGGGAATGGAGATGGAGAGTGTGCGCTCAATGTAAACAACTCCCCCATGCTCTTCTATGATATCTACAGTAACAACAGAACTACAAGAAAATAAAAAATGACTACATTACCTAGTCTTTGTAGTCCAAATTGCCCATAATCTTTGCCTTTAATAAATCCTTGAAATACATAAGTAGCTCCATCAGGCTCAGCAGAAACCTGAAAATATTTGAAAGTCTGAATAAAATAAAGACTAGCCACAGTTATATTTTTCACCTTAATAAATACCCAACCTTATTCTGAAATAAATACTAGCTTTTGTTCCTTTCCTTTGCTTCTTCCTCTGTGCAGGCAACATATTGTGCAAATTTTACATCATAAAGACAAAAGTAAAGTTTATAATTTAGAATAATGATGACATTGGAAAGCAGAAGATTGGTTATTAATATATAGCACATATCTTACAGTTTAAGAAATATGCTATTCAAACAAGAAATAACATGAAGAAATAGAATCCCCACTTTGTTAGTCCTTCTTCCACTTCTGGAACTTCATGGAAAGCAGGTGTTTTCCTATTTCATCTCATTGGGTCAAAGCCTTGCTTTTAGCTATTGACATTTGAGTAGAGTTGACAATAGGTCAGCTATAATAATATGATGTGAGGGGCATCTTTCTCATCATTCTAAATGAAAGAAGCCAGTTACAAAAGGCCACATACTATACGACTTCACTCATATCAAAACCTAAACTATTGAAATCTATAGTGGCAGAAAATAACTTAGTGGTTACTTACAGCTAGGGTAATCATGAGAGGTGAAGGTAAGGGAATGAGAACTAGAAGATGTGAGATTTCTTTCTGAATTTTTCAAACAATTCTGCAGTGGTCTTTCCTTATGGCTACATCTAACACTGCATATGTGAACAAATATCCACTAAATTTCATATTAAAATGGAAGAGCTGTATATGTGGATTACATTGGAATTGAGCAGTTTAAAATGACACATGTCAACTGCACATGGTCATGAGCATTTATTATTCTAGAACTTGGAAAGTTGAGGGAGGAGGATCACAAGTTTGAGACCAACCCCCAATACACAACAAATTCTTATCTCAAAAAAAGGAAAGAATAAAATGTCATCAAATGTTAATATATTTCAGAATAATTAGAGCTTCCCAGCTCTTGAGGAGCCTCCAGATTCCAGGGGGAAGTTGATCCTCCAACCTCAATGCCAGAATGAGACATGGGGCTGAGTCTCACTAGAGATCCCTCAACTAACTCCCACAAGGAGTAAGAACTAAATTCTGTTGTACTCTGTGTTTTGTTGTCTTTATATAATGCTGCAAAACTGTCTACCATCTGGGTATATGTACATAATTCTGTTATAGAAATATTCACATCTAATTTCATACATAAAATAGGAATTGATATACTTCAGTTATACCAATATAACTGATTCATACCAAAATTTATCTAGTTGATAGCACAAGTCTATCTCCAAATTTGTACTAATTGTTAATAGCTAGGTAACTTAACTTATGGCTGTTACCATAGGCGTAATAATAGAATGAATACCTACCTTACAAAGCAAAGCATAGAAAATCTCCTGTGGATGTCTCATATTTCACATTATGTGATTCATCCCATTATTAGACGGAGACCTCTGGTCATGACCACTTTAAAAAGTCAAATATTTCTAAAGAGAGTAGGTCAAACTCTCATATTTTAAATAATGACTTAGCTTCATTTTTTCCCCACATGAACTTAAGCAACCTGAGTGTACATGAAGACTTGGCACTTACCAACTCTACAAACAATGATACAGAATATTGAAAATGAATGGACAATGGTTTCTTTGGGAATGATTTACTGAGGCCTATAACTGACTATCTTAGTGGTCAGAAAATCTCTGTAACACAATATTTATCACTTAAAAGTGGGATCTGATTCTTCATACCTATTCGTCAGCAAGGACTGCTATCCAGAAGGGTAACATTAGACTTATTGCTGCCAGAGATCAACTTAGAACCACCATTCATGTCAGGAACTACAGAGGACAGAGATTCCATGGAGAAGCTACACTGCCTACCTCAAGGGAATCAGCTGGCATCAAGACCTCTCAGACAGCTTCATAAAATATCCTAAAGTCTTAATTCTATCAATTCAGATAGTTAAATTTCTGATATGTTTGTAAATATGTTGCATATGCTTTAAATATTGATCCCTGAAAAAAACTGAAATAGATGATAGACAGACAGATAGATGTTAGATAGATAGATAGATAGATGATAGATAGATAGATAGATAGATAGATAGATAGATAGATGATAGATAAGTACACATACATACATATATCTCTCTATATGGATTTTATTTGAGACAAAGTCTCATTATATATCCCAGGCATATCTCAGACTCATGGGCCTTCTGCCTTTGCTTGATGAGTGGTGAGGTTACAGATATACATAATCCCATATCACTCTAAATTATATTTCAAAATAACTCTTTAAAAATTATTAAAAATTATATAGTCAAAAATTTTATCATTCTTGATGATAGAATATGTTTTATAAAATTAATAGAAACCACTGTCCAAACTTACAAACATAAATACATACACAAAGACATACTACCAAAGTAAGAAAATCATAATGTAGCCCAATAATATTAAGACTAAACAAACTTTGCAATATTCAATATATATACTAATAATTATAGACGTATAAATATATGTTTTGTGTGTTAAAAATTATTTAAATTTAAGAAAACTTCAATTTTTTGGAAAAACTGTTTGCCATTAAAATCTGCAGCACACTTTTAAGGAATTATACTTACAAAGCCATCCATGGCCCAATTTTCCTCCTTCATTTTCTTCACAGAAGCATGAGCTGGTACTTTAATAAGATATATGTGTAACATTAGGCGAGCTTCCTGGCTTTTATAGACTCCTGTAAAGTGCAAATACATTTCCATTTACTTAATTTTGTAAATAGTTATGCTTCATTTTATTATCAGTAACTCCTTAAATATATCATGGAAGATTCGTGATAGGAAAAAGAATAAAGCAAAGCTCAACTCCAGGATGGCTTCACACACGATGCTGGTCTCCAACACCACAATATGCACCCATCGCTAAGCTGAAATAGTAACTTAAATTTTATCTGTGGGATTTAAATAACCTGTGCTGTTAAAGTCAAGTTTTACTGACTTTCCTAACATTCATTCATGCTAGTGATAACAGAATGATTTCTTCCCCAGTCATATATGTGAATTCAAGGATACAAATATGTTTAAATTCCTGATATTTTCTTTAATAATGAATTGGCCCTAATCCTGTATGTGTGCGAGGGTATCCTGACTGCTGCTAGAGCCTAAAGATAAATATATGCTACTTCAGCTCTCAAAAATTTCTCAGTGTGTCAGGAGGTACATGTAAAGGTACATAAATAAAATACATGAAAGAATGTAATTAATAAAAAACCAAAGGAGAGAGGGATCATTTTTCACTGAATCTATCAGGAAATACTTATTAACTAAAAGAGAATTTGAGCTATGACCTGAAAATCAAAATTCTAGTTCAAGACCATTCATAAAGGTAATGGTATAAAGACAATAAGTAAACGGATAAATAGTGATTTTTAACTGAATATTTTAGAGTGAGATTAGTCTAGAATATAAGCATGCTTAAGTAAATAAGTAAGGGTGTGAGAAAAATTTGTGATTGATTAATGGTTAAAATTTGACTCTTGTTGACTCGCCTAGTGGTTTCCTTATTAATAGGGACCAAAAGTATGTGCTGAGAATGACAAGGGGTCGGGGTACAACCCTCGATCTAAAGTAAGTCACAATCAATAATAGCAGGACATGAACGTACTGAAAAATAAAGCTAGTAGGAAATGGTTTCAGTTGTTCTATCCATACACAGCGAATAATAGCTAACTAGATTATTAGAATTTTTCCTGGTCATTTTCTGCATTCATAGGAATCTTAAATTTTCTCTGCTTTATAACCATTATACATGCATTTTTGGCTAGCTTTTAGAGAAAACAGAAAATATATATTTGAAGGCAAAATAAATTGTTTATCACAACTTAAAAGGCATAACTTTCATTTTACATTAAGCTTTTTTTTCAGTTTATATTATGTGACTGAATATTTTTAAAATATGTACACTAAATTTTGATGATTTTATCTTAGCGAAATTTCTGTGGAAAATAATGCTTAATATTCCTTATTATTTTATTTTTCACTTTACCACAAATGACTTCATTTGAATGCAAAAGAAAACTAGTCATTAAACTGGAAAATTATATTCCATATTCGCAATATCAGAATTCCATGTTTACAAACGACAGTTGCATTCCAATATATTATCTCTAATTTTACCTACATAAAAATAGCCTTGAAGGCACTTAACTTCTGAGTTTCAGTTTTATGATTGTATAGCAATATCCATTCATTGATCCAAAACTTCAAAATCTCGTTTCTCAATGAATTATGAATACCTTCAGAATCAAATATAACAAATATTTCACAATATTAAATCATGATAAAAGACAAAGCTAAAAGAGATGCCTGAGGGGCTGGAGAGATGGCTCAGCAGTTAAGGGCACTCTTTCCCCTTGCCAAGGCCCTGAGTTTGGTTCCTAACACCAATGTTTGGCTCACAACCATGTGGAACTACAGTTCCAGGAAATCCAATGATGCCCTGTTCCAGCCTTTATGGTCACTGTATTCACATAGCACACTTATGTACATGTGGGCAAATATTCGTACAAATAAAATGAGAATAAATAAAATGAAATAAAAATTTAAAAGAGACTGAAAGCATGACTTTTGCTGCTGGATTTGGATCAGATACCTGAGAGCAGAAGCTCCATATCACTGTTGGTCAGCGTGGCGTTGACCCTCCCGGTGGAAGCATTGAAGCTAGTCACTGTCAAGGTCATGGGTTGTTTCCTTCCTTTAAAATTATAAGAACCTTTCCATATGTAATTCTGGGCAAATACATCATCAGGAACTGTGAAAAGTTTGAATAAATCACATATTTAAATTTTATGGTGTCCCTTAAATATGAACATTCAAAAGTAAAGACTTTAGTGCATTGAACAAATGACAGCTTACTAAATAAATATACAATGATCTTCAATGTATATAATTTAATGCATTCTGAACTGGACACATGGCTCAATGGCTAAAAGCACTGGCTGCTCTTGCAAAAGATCTTGGTTCAATTCCTAGCACCCATGTGGCAGCTAACTATGGTCGGTAACTCCAGTTCTAGGGAATCCAGTGCCCTCTTCTGTTCTCTGTGGGTGTTGCATGAGTCGGATGCACTTACATTCATGCAGACAATATAATCATATACATGAAATAAAAATAAAAATAACTATTTTAAAAAATAATTTAATATATTCTTTATATAAAATATTTTCATTTTTAATAACAAATAGTATTTGTACTTTATATAAATATTTTTTAAGTTCTAAGAATAGACAAAAATTTTTATAACCTAAATTTGTTCACCTGTCATTAAGAAGAAAGTGACTAGGCTATCTTAAAACAAAAGGTTTGTAGCTAGAATCCAGGGAAACATAAACCACTTATAGTTGGTTCTCTCTAACATATTTTTCTTTCAGAAGGAAAGTAAAATCATTTAATCAAGTCTGCAAGTCCAAGCACATGTCTCCAGTGGCCTGCTTTTCTCCTAGTTGAATGAATAGATTCTCCAGAGGAAGAAAGCACACCAAATCCTCCCCTTTCCTAAACGCCCTTGGAGGCTGTCTCTTTTGCAGAATCCTGGGTTCAGTTATTATAGTAATAGAAGAAGAGCAGGACTTCAGGATGTTGACAATTTTGAGGTTTGCAGTATTTTTAGATATAAAAGTATTGTCACTAGGGTTGTCCAGTCCTCGTGGGAGAAAGATGAGCTGTGGTAGAATACAGAAGAGTGAGAAGAGCAGGCCCCAGAGCAGAACAGCTGGTGTTTAATTTACTGTTCTATGTTTAGCTAATGGTTGACTAATATTATTACTATTCACATAATACCAGGAAGTTGAGTCTCTAATAGTTACAACATAACTATTTATGTGTGTGTGTGTGTGTGTGTGTGTGTGTGTGTGTGTGTGTGTGATAGCAACTATGTATTTGGCATCAAGAGAAATTAATATCCATCACTCTATAAACTTTGATTGAGTTATCTTCCTTCCCAATTCTATCCCTAAAATTGAAGTTATCCCTCTGTGTTTATATGTACAGAAGAACCTTATTTAAAAGGTTGATATAATGTAAATAAAGCACCAGTGGTTGTGTAAGCATCTTAAACAGCTTTTGGCTTACAAAAGTATATTTAGAAACTTTAGGGCAGAGTGACATGCAAAATGCCCTTTGTTAGAAAGGTCAATCATATGACATTGAGATTAGAGAAGAAAGAGAGAAGAGATCCTATTGAATGAATTTGGCAAATAGTAGGCATCCAGTGGATGCTATTTCTCTTTTATAAAAATTTGGAGTACCTAATGATCTTGTGTCATGATACTTAGGGAAATTGAGGAATGTTAATATGGGAAACTTGGTTTAGGAAGATACTAGGAATGAAAAGATGTAGGTAGCCATAGCATCAAAGTCGATTAAATCAAGATTAATGATATCTATGGTAATAAATATTGAACAACCAGTACTTAAGACAAACAACTAATTTGTAGAAGTTGCTGGTTTCAATGGTAAACATGTTTCCATAATTGCAGATTCCAGGCTTACACTGAGACATAAACTGATTACAGAGCAATTTAGAATGCAAAGAGTTGACTAGAGCTTCTACTGATGAAGCTTGAAAGCTCCATCTCAACTGAGACTGGAAGAAACTCACAGTATTTGGTTTCTTATATTAGTTAGCCTGTCAAGTGTTAATAATTTTTTTCAATTGGTAAGTCTTTGGGGGGAAATAATTCTAATTATGTATTGGGAGATCTTTGTAAATTCCCAAGTGTTGTCCAACCAAAGCTGAAGTGAATATCACTGGAAATAGGAAGAGAATCAAGCCCATCCTCTTCTTGCCAAAAACACGTTTGAATTTAACTTTGGTCCCAGGTTTCATCATATTTTAAACACATGATCATGATCCTACTTTCTATTGAAGTGCCAGTCTTCCTTCTTGACAAATTAGAGTGATGTATTCTTTGCACCTCATTTACATTTACAAACAGAATGTAGCTTAGTGTTTTATTACTTTCACAGTGATGTGTGCCCTCAAATGTTTATAGATTGTACTAAGGCTGAAGTCCTTTCTTTTCTAATATATTAAGAATTTTTTTAATTATAAATTGAGGGGTTGGAGAGATGGCTCAGTGGTTAAGAGCACTGACTGCTCTTGCAGAGAACCCAGGTTTGATTCCCAGCACCCACATGGCAGCTATGAACCGCTCTTAACTCCAGTTCCAGGGGATTCCCACACCCTCTTCTGACCACTGCGGCATTGCATGACATGGGTGCACTCACATACATGCAGGCAATAAACTCGTACAAATAAAACAAAGATAAATAAATAAAATATTTTTTAAAAATTATAAATTGGTGCTCAGTTATATTAAATATTTCTTGACAAACAGTACAATGACAATAGTATTTGCACTTTAATCTCAACATGATATACTACTTTAAAAATATTTTATTATTTTTATTTTTATTTTATGTATATATACGTATATTGCCTGCATGTAAATCAGTGCACCCATGTCGTGCAATGCATGCGGAGGACAGAAGAGGCTGTTGGATCCCCTGGAACTGGAGTTATAGACAGCTGTTAGTTGCAATGTGGATACTGGGATTCGAACTGGGTCTTCTGCAAGAACAGCCAGTGTTCTTAACCGTTGAGCCATCTCTCCAGTCCCCAATATATTATTTTTAAAGGATACACAACGGAAAAAAAATCCTTACATCAATTATAAATACAATTTGATTCTGATATGTAATTTTTACTCTAATGTTAGATTTGATGTATTAAGATTTTATAGAGAATTTTTCATCTATACTCTCAAATCAAATAGTGTTGTTAATTATATAGGGTTCATAGGACGAGTGCACTGTTTAGAGTACTTTTGCAATAAAACACTTGAATGATCTGTCATGTTGCTTTACAATTAGGCAGAACTCGTCAGTAGAACAGTAGGAGTCTGGTATTTCTGGAAATAATTTTAAACATTTCTTTGTTATTGGATTATTCAAACTTTCTCTTTTACCAGTTATACTAAGATATACTTTTATGTAATTTGCAATAAAAATTAAATATTGATATTTTTAATATATTTCAGTGCTTTTGTTCTGTTCTGTGTTATAGTCATATTTCTTTTATTTTAGTATTAGTTTTTCATAATTTTTCTTTGTTCAGTGGAGTTTTTGTGTCATCTGTAAAGGTTTTATTATTATATTGATTTTAGTTTATTATATCATAATGTTTATAGGTTCTTAACAGAGACACCTCATTAACTCTGAAACTTTATTCTTTTCTAATGTAAAGATTTAAAACTATAAATTTCTTTTATAACTTTACTTTTGCTTCAGTCCCCAAGTTTGACAACAAGGTAAAGATCGAGAGTAATACTATAGTTGTTGGAGCATGTGGACTTAGCACTATGGACTAAGCACTTTTACTTGTTCTCATGAATTAGTTTTGTGAAATAATTAGTAAAGAGAGAATTACATCAAGGCTGTGGAAACTTAAAGCACATGGTTTTAATGACTAGACCATATTGTTACTTTTTCTTTTAAAATAAATACATTGCAAATAAATTGAACAAGTTCCAGAAGTTGATCTTTTCTTTACCAAATGCATTAGGCTATATTTCTGCATAAATTATATAAATACATATATGTTTTATTTTATTTTATTTTTGGTCTTTTTAGACAGGGTCTCACTGTAGCCCCAGCTGTCCTGGAACTCGCTATGTAGACAGGCTGGCCTCGAACTCACAGAGATCCGCCTGACTCTGCCTCCCACGTGCTAGGACTAAAGGTATGCACCACCACGCCTGAGAATCTTTTAAATTAATTTTTTTTCCATTTTAATATTTTTAGTATGGAATGCTTCATAAATTTCCATGCCATATTTGTGTAGGGTTTATTGTTATCTCCTCTGTATCATTCCAATCGCAGTATATCTGTTGCTGAATTGAGCACTGTTTTAGTATTTTAAATAAAAGTACTGTCATGTTGTTATCTTTAAAGACACTTTAAATAAATTGTCCTGTTCTGACTTTTTTCTAGTTCCCTGTCTAGAACTTGTAATGCTAATTACCCTTGCCTTTACTTCTCCTTCATATCTCCCATTCATGATTCAGGGACTTTCTTCTTCCTTTAGAGACAAGAGTTATGCAATTTGGGAGTCTTTTAGATAGACCCACTGAAGGGGTACTCCAGTTGCCTCACCCTGAACCCCTTTTCAGCATGGAAGAAACCACAGCGGTTGGCATCCCTATTACCTATTGGCAATTTGGGTAACCCCTTCAAAGGATGGTGTGGTAAGAATAGGAGATAGGAATTAGCTAGGCAGTTAGGGTAAAAAGACCCCCAAGAAATGTAGCCAGTTTCTTGGCTAAAAGTGAAAATGTCCTTGGGCCTGTTAGCAACATACTCTTTTCCAAAGGCCAAAAATGTCAAAAGTATTTGGGAGTCTTATCTAATCCTTAAAAGACTTTAGAGTTACCTCTTCAGAGGGGGGGAATGTTGGAGGGGAGGGAGTGGAGTGTTATATTGAGATATTAAAATATTACATGCAATAAGTTCACATCCAATAACACAAATTATCAATCCTTATAGTTAAATGAATAGTTTTGTCATACCGAAAGGTATTATTTTATATATATATACACATTTTTTGAGGAAATTATAGATGAATTTTGGAACTCATGACTTCTAAAACAACGAAATACTAACCACTTAGCTTTGGACTGGGTGTTCCTAATGCAGGTCGTGGATCTTTCACCAATATTTTGGAACCAGCTATTAAAAAAAAAAGAAGCATTTATAAAAGATACTATGTCAAACCAATGTGATACACTGTCAATTTTACTTTCTAGTATATAATTTCTTCAAAGTGCGTTGTTAATTTATCTCAATCAAACACTTTTGATTAACTCACAGCTTTAGTAATTGTCCCCATCATAGTCCTTTGGGATTAGAGACTTTGATAGTTAATCTCTAAGGGACAATATTTCTTTTTCAGTGTCAGAAATTAAATGGAAACAGCTTATTCCCACAAGGACATTGAGGACTGAAGGTATGTGCCTGTTAACGAAGCTAATAACCATTAGGATTCACATCTAAGAATTATAATTGGCTAAAATTCTCATGGTGCACAAGAAATTGGATAGACTCAAAAGTAAAAGCTTTGAACAATATAAAAGGCATTCCTAAGCCAAGGGATAAAATGTAGTGCAAGAAATGAATGGAAAGTGCAGGAACCATGAAACATGATGTTTTGCACAGTCTGTGTCCGAAGAACAGTGTCATTGTTAAGAGGATGTAAGGGACGGTGACATTACTGAATAATACTTTGAAAACTGGAGACTATTTGGAAGATACAAACACTGAACCTGAAGCTGTGGCTACAGTTCCAGTTGGGATAAGGCTGGGTTATGATAAATGAGAAACTTAGTTGATAATCAAACTCTTGAAATTGTGGTAGATTTAGATAGGATGATATTTAGGTATCCCTGGTTTGTAGTGTGTAGAACCACACAGTGGCAGTATCACAGGAATACCAAAAGACTGAAATGGATAATGAAATTAATGTATTCAGCTGTACTCCTGTAACTGTAGAGCAATAGATCTTTGAGGGATTCAAACAGACATGTTAACTATAGTTTTGAATGCATAAATCTGAGACTAAAAGAAAACAAATGAGCAAGGAATGTTAATCTGGAAGTGATTTCCATAGAGGAGACTACTGGCCTGAATGAGATCACCCAGGAGATAGTAGAGAAGATGAAAGGAGAAGATGGCTGAATGCTAAGCCTTTAGAAAACAGGGTAGGAAAGGGCCAGCTTGTAAGGAAAAGCAAGCCTGGATAACAGAATACTGTTAAGCACTGATTGAGATTTTAATAATATAAACGTTAAAACATTAAACAAAGCTTGTGGTAACAGAGACTAGATCCTAGTTGAAGGAGTCAGAGAAGTGGACAGGACTACAAACGTGATAAATAGTAGCAAAGGGGGAAAATAAGAATTTCTCATACAGTGGGAATTTTGATCACAATAGTTTTCAAAGGGAAAGCAAGCATGGGATTATGTTCTGGCTACAAAGACAATGAAACATTTCAAGAAAATTATATAATTTGTGAATGCTGAAATAGATCAAATATTGGAAGGTCTGAGAAAAAAAGTGCAATAGATATAAGGAAAACTTCCTTGATGACCTGCTTAAGAACTTTAGGAAGTTTCCTTTGCTGTTTCCTCTGGCAACCTAGTATGTTTTCCTCTGGTAGAGTCACTACATTATATCCAATCATGGTTTTTACCTGATGAAGCAGTAACAGCAGTGGACACTTTGTCTACATCTACTTAAAATATAAAGCTACCTTTGCTGAGAAGTGGATGTGAAGATGGGCTGCGTCAAAATTGTGACAATTGGAGTACTGAGCCATGACTTCCTAGTCAAATGTCAGGAAAGACTTTAAGGACTCTGGTAGAATGCTATGAAATAAGATACAATGGAGTAGGAACTGACCTGGAAGCCTTCTAACAGGAGTTTGGTTATCACAACACTAGATGATGGTATGCAAGCTGCCACAGGAGAAAAACAATCAATGGTCCATCCCAGCCCTGAAGCCTAATAACCAAGGCAACCTGCATGGCAAACTACCTCTACTATTGCAGTAGTGGCACTGTTATCTGGGGGCAATCAACAGCTATCCAACTGGACTTAAAGCCCTTTCAATGTGGTGGAACTCATGGGTGGCACTGTAAACTCAGCCAAACACACACGGAGGAAACCATGTATCTTTCATATCTCAAGACAAAATAAACTTATTAAATGCTAAATATTGATCCTTATATTTACAGACAAGCATGCTGTACAGCACTCATCAAAGAAGCTTCATTTTGCAACAGATGGAGGTTACAGCCGAGTCACACACCTGGTCAGGCACAGAGAACACACATCTGGCAGATGCCCAATACTAGGTGATGCATCTGCAGTCAAATCTCTACAATTAAAGCTTACGGAATACAGCAGAATAAAGGGCAAAGACGAGGCTAATGCACCCCTCAACTCTCACCAGTGAGGCTTCCTTGTACAGCAGAGTGTGACACACACAGAAGGCCACAACTGGCCAAATTTTGGAGAGTAAGAGACTGTAAAGTGTAGGATATGACTCCTATACAGAACCTCACCCACTCATGACTCAAGAACCATTGTGGAAGAGGAGGTGGAAAGACTGAAGAGCCAGGGCTGGTTCATGAACACAGGGAGGAGGAGGTTTCCAGGCCACTGGAGGCTTGCTCATGTGAACCGATGGCAGTGGTGGCAGGACCCATGTCAGCAATTAAATAACGGCCCAAAGGGGAGGTTAGAAATAGGTGGTGGGCCAGCACTAGACTGAGCACTATTTGAGACTGATTGCTGCTGGGTGAGGGAGAGTATGACTTACATACAACCACTGGGTGGGTTGACTAGACTCCAGTGAAAGCATTTACACTGAAGGACATTTGGGTACAAACACCTGAATGAAGAAGACTTAACATTTATGGCAGAGTGCATGGGGTTCGGTGGTGGGACGGGGAAGGGGGTCTGCATTTGATTTGGAAATATTGTATGAAATTTTAAAAGCTCAATAATAAAAAAAATGTTTAGCAATAAAAAAGACAACAAAAAGATATACTGGTAGCAAATATCCCTTCCCTCTTGGATCAATTAATATACCTCAAAAACCCATAGTATATTAGAATATGACCTTATTTAAAGTAAGTAATTATACATGTAATTAATTAGAGATACTAGGATGAAATAGTCCTGAATTTAGATGGACCCCTACACATAATGACTGGTTTCCTTAAAAGAAAAAGAGAAGATCATGCAGAGAAAGCAGGGTACGTGAAGGTGGAGGCAGAATTTGCAGGTAAGCTATGAACCAAGGAACACCAGGATCTGCCAGGAGAGGACAAAGGTCAAGGAAAGGCAAAGAAAAGATAAGGAAAGACATTCCTCTGGAGTTGAGAGAGCAAGGCCCTATTGACACTTTTATTCTAGACGTTTGTATTTAAGACCCATGAAATAATACATTTCTATCATGTTAAGACACCCAGGTTTAGGTAAATTGTTGTGACAGACCTTGAAATAAGCATGCTAATATACCTACCTTAAAGAAAGAATGTGAGAAAGGAATAGGCAGAAAGAAAAAAGTCAACTTTGAAGAGGTGCTAGAGAAATATCTGAGTAGAGACTACAGAGATTGCTCAGTAGTTAGAAGCACTAGCTGCTTTTGCAGAGGACTCAGATTCGGTTCCCAGCACCTGCATGGCAGCTGTCAACCATCTGTAACTCCAGTTCCAGAGGATCTGACACCCTCTTCTGACCTCTGTGGACTTTGCAAGACATGGATATACTTATATACATGCAGTCAATGCAAGCATATACATAAAATAAAAATAATAAAAAATATGTAAAAATAACAAATAGAAATGTCTGAATAATATTTACATTTTTCTAGATTCAGAAATGTTCACATAGTTTCAGTGCAGAAACTGGCCTACAAACACCTCTTGTTCTGAAGCTAATTTGAATTTAAATTTTTGTGTCTTCCTGCAAAAGAAGATCTAAATAACACAATCTCTATGTTAAAACGTCTGCAGAGAAGAGTTACCTTCACAAACAGGAATCTTTCCGGTCCAGGTGTTATCAGATCTACACACTCTATGTTCTGTTCCCCCTGCTAAGAAGAAGCCAGGCTGGCAGGTGTAAATGAGTGTGTACCCGTGGGAAGGAAGGTCCATTCCTACCACGTTTGCATGAGCAGGACTTTCTGGCTGCTTACAGCTGTGAGCTATATTAAGAGCAGGGCACAACGTTAATTTTCTCTCAAGGTGTTACACAAATTTTGAAGCAGGAGCCAAGCACACCTTTACCCATACCATAATTCCATTATTTATGAATCTATTTCAAAATTCATTATAATGAACCAAGGAAAGTACACCAAAGTGATTCTCTCTATATATTGATTTTTACATCCTGACATTTTCCTAAGAAAACAGATAAGCAATACTGGTAGACGTTTACAGAAAAAAAAAAAGAAAGAAAACTGACTAATTATGCTCATAAATGCATACTGCAGCTCTAGGGACTTACAAAGAATGATAACATTTTAAAGGGTTTATGAGAACCTGAAGCAAATGCCTTTTTAAAATTTTCATAACCTTATATTTTCAATATATTTTTGAAAATATATTTATTATTTTTATTGAATTTATTTTAAATAATATATTCATTTCTTGATGCTAAATGGCTCTGATACTAATACTATACCATGTAGAAATTTTTTTTATATATGGAATTTTCTAATTATATTTCTGCCCATATGCTAAG
>NW_008353031.1:160425-162538 GCF_000622305.1 Nannospalax galili
TCCTCCTGTTTTGTGACTTATAAAATCCACTTTTCCCAGTCAGAAATAGATAACACAAAGAACTATTTTAAACATATATTAACACATGTCCACAAGTAATTATACATATATAAATAAATATTTAAAAATAATCATTCTGGGACTGGAGAGATGGCTCAGCAGTCCTCCTGCAGAGAACCTGGGTTCAATCACCAGCACCCACATGGCTACTAACAACCACCTGTAACTCCAGTTCCAGAGGATATGACACCATCTTCTGACCTCTGGGGACACTGCACAACGTGAGTGCTTCTACCTATATTCAGGTATTACACTTATATGCATAAAATAAAAATAATGGGTAAAACACTTTTTTAAATTTAAAAATAAAAATAATCATTCAAAGGGCTTTCTGTGGACCAGTTCATCTGGAAAAAAGCCTACTTCCTATAATAGAGGTTTGCAAAGGTATAAATATAGTTAACATTTTATGGTATATGCTACATACATTGTGTTAAATGATTTGTGTTTAAGATAGTCAGTTATTAATATTTGTTTAAATTTTGTTTAGTTTAATACTTGCATAATAAATGATCTGAATATTTGTCAGTGATGGATATTGAGCCTAGGGCCTCAAGCATGATAGGCAAACACTCTAGTTCAGAACTATATCTTCATTGTATTTTGTGACAGGGTTTCATTTAGTTGCTAAGTCTAGCCTTGAAATGCAATACTCATGCCAGAGCCTTCTGAGCAGCTGGTGTAATAGGCTTGTGACAAAAGGCCCAGCTCTCCACAGTCTCAAAAGTCACAAATATGACTAAGATTTATTGTATGAAATGCACAAAAATTCAGTAAAAATATACATTTAAAAGTCACATATTGTGCACAGAATTTTGAAGAAGCAAAGCAGTAAAAGAAGATTGTAAACTGTATTTCAGTGACCATATCTCAAATAGAGTCCATCAAAAAACCACACTTTACTGTAAAGTCACAGCACCAAACACTGTTGTGAAGTACATATTCTGGGGAATTCTTTACAAAGAATTTTTCCATAATTAGACATAAGCCATAGGTCATACTGTGCTCAGTGGTGCATTTGGCTTTTAAGTAAGCCACTTGTTCACACGGATTTCCTCGGATATCATGTGGTCCTAACAAGACTAGAGTAAATCCACAGCCATGCTTTTGTTAGGTAAATTCCAAAAATGAAATGCCTTTCTCATGAGTGATGCTACTCCAACATAGAGTTTTTTTTAACAAGACTTAGAATTAAGACCATGGGAGGTATAAATTAGGGAGGGAATTGGAGAAAAAAGATTAGTAGCTGGTCAGTTCAAATTTAGTTCTAACTGTGCATACAAAACATCATTTATTGGGGCTGGGGAGATGGCTCAGTGGTTAAGAGCACTGTCTGCTTTTGCAAAGGACCAGGGTTCAATTCCTAGGACCCACATGACAGCTAACAACCATCCATACTCCATTTCCAGGGGCGTCTGACACTCTCTTCTGAACTCTGCAGGCATTGCACAACACAGGTGTGCTTACATACTCTCATACACATAAAATAGAAATAATAAGTAAAATTAAAAAAAAAAGGAAAGAGCACTTATCAATTCTGAAATCATTTTCAGTTTTCTGAAAAGGTTCATGACTGTCTGTTCTTTCATAACTTTTCTAGGTTTGTTTAGTTTGTATCATATTCTGTGATTCTTCACATATGATTAAAAATCATTACAAGTCACTAGATTGCAGCATCCTTTTTTTTCAGTATACTTCAGTTTATAGTGCAGATCTATGAAAATAGAAACTAACCATCACTTAAGTATACCAGAGGGCCAAAATCACACAATTATAAGAATTTTAACAAAAGAACAAAATTGCACCGCCTGCTTTCTGGCTTCTTTAGGAAGACTATTTCCCAATGGGCATGGGGTTTTGATGTAATAGTATAATTTTAGAGATGAAATATATTTTATAATGATCTAAACATTTTTTTTTGGTCTTTTTGAGACAGGGTCTCCCTGTAGCTCCAGCTGTCCTGGAACTCACTATGTAGACCAGGCTGGCCTTGAACTCACAGAGATCCACCTGCCTCTGCCTCCCAAGTGCTGGGATTAAAGGCATGCACCAC
>NW_008353031.1:164045-196295 GCF_000622305.1 Nannospalax galili
CTTTTTTGAAATTTTATTCCTCATCTATAAATGATGATTAGACTATTTTTGTCTAGTGATTTGTTTTAAAGCTTAAATGAAATAGGATAAATAATCCACTCCATGCTGTGAGAGCAAACATGTTTTATATATGTCCTAGCTATCATAGTGAACTAGAGACAGGAGAAAGAATCAGTTTTGAAGAGTCTCAAATGACAGGTGATGGACTGGATGAAGAGTGTTAACTGTAATTACAAGGTTGACACTACCATTTTAGATTTCACTGGATAAAAGTTGGATTAGCTTGTGGAAGTGAGCAAGTTATTAACTTGTGGGAGGAAAGTTATTAATTCAAAAGTATTATAAGGAAAATTAACAAGATTTATTAAATAATTATAGATAGAAAACAAGTGATACTTAGGGTCTGCTTCATCAGACTCCCCAGCAAAGGCAGCCTGAAACTGTTCAGTCAGTGTCTCAGACATTTTCACTGGATAAAAGTTGGATTAGCTTGTGGCAGTGAGCAAGTTATTAACTTGTGGGAGGAAAGTTATTAATTCAAAAGTATTATAAGGAAAATTAACAAGATTTATTAAATAATTATAGATAGAAAACAAGTGATACTTAGGGTCTGCTTCATCAGACTCCCCAGCAAAGGCAGCCTGAAACTGTTCAGTCAGTGTCTCAGACATTACCATTCACACCCTGTTTTCTCTTTTCTAGTATCATTATTAACTTTAGTCCTGAAATTCCTGCTTTAAGGGTTGTTTTTTCTAATATTCAATAAGAATAATATTTTAATGGAAATAAATGGATATTGGAACCATGGTTCTCAACCTTGAAGTCTCACATTCTTCCTGTAGTGGGCTGATGGTGAAGCATGGAGGACTTCCTGATGTTAGGCAGCAATTTCCACCTTCTCTGAGTGACTGCATTCCTCACAACCCCCTCCCCTGAGGTCTCTGGTTGTGCCTCTGTGTTGGACTTATATTGGGGACAGAGGAGATTTCTGTTATTTACACCTTCTAGTCTTGGGAGGACTGATTCTCAGGAATGAACTTGCCACTTCCCTTCATGACCAGCTATGATCTTGACTCCACACATGGTCATGGGTACCCAGGCCTCAACGTTGAACCCTTCCAATTCCCAGGCACCAAGGGTTTTTCCATCATTTTTCTGTCACTCTACTACAGCCCCAATGTACCTTCACCTGTGCCCTATAGAAACTGTAAATCATGTAACTGAACTTCTAGAGACAAAAATCAGAGTCAGGGAAGTTAAAAATAAAATAATTAAATAAAAAGATAAACATTAAACAAACAAAAAGAATTAAATGGATAGTTATGACTTTTTATAATTTATATCATCTTATTCATTTAAGTTACTAAAACACTATGGAACATGCTTACCCCAATCAGTGTTCCTAATTTAAATTGAAAATTGGACATCACCATCATTATTTGATAAGATTAAGGACCTTGAGTTTAAACAGGGCTTTAGTTACTTAGACTGAAATGCAGTTGTTTTATTAAATAAGCTCTGAATCCAAATAATGTAACTTCTACTGCTCAGAGCTCAATTTAAAGAGCTACACAACAGTTAATGAAGTATTTGTCTTGGCATTCACTCCATAACTAATCTAGATGTTGTGTCAATCATTTTGATAGGTATTCTTTCCCATTCACATGCCTACTGTGCACCATTAATCTATTTTCAGTCCAAAATATTCTAATTTATAATCTTTCAGGTATATAAAGAAATTATATTGGAGTCTTTTGTTTCCAACACTAGGTTTATCATTGTATCAATCATCAAATGTTATATTTATGTTAATAGCCATATCTATATTCCCATATCTACTACATGAACTTATGTAGGCAAAACAGAATAATTTAAGATGAAAATGAAGAAAATGGTTTGCATTTCTCAGCAGTTCTTAATTTTGTCTTGGCATTTGCAAAGGTGAGTTTCCTGTAGCTATGAACTTACTTCCTTACTATGAGTCACCTGTCAAACCATGGTAAAGCCAAAACTCAGAAATTTGATGCTCAAGATCAGGAAGTTTGGCTTTGTTTTGTTTCCCCAGTGACTGGGGATAAACTTTGGTCCTGATATATGCTGGATGAATGTTCTGTTACTTAGCTACACTCATAAGTCTCTTTGGAACTCTGGAACTGAGATTGGAACACTCGTTTTTTGCACTGTGGCTGAGATATAAACAGAGATGACACACTCCTGGAAACATTCCCAGTGGAGAGAGGCAGGAATAAAAATGCACAAACAGAAGAGAAGCCTGAATATTGTCCTGTGCCTAGATTCTAGTCTTGCTCTAGCTCATTGTCTCCTGGGGATTTGAATATACCTTCAAAGGATTTATGGTAACTTTAGGTTTAAACACTTTTTGTTGTTTGCAGGCAAATGTTTTTCCCAACTCATAACAACACATTTTATACATGACACCATATTCATTAGGTATCTTTCAATAAATTGTTTTAGTTAGAATTATATAACTTTCTATCGTGATAACTTTACACAAAGTTAGTGAACATATTAAGTATTTATGTTTTTAACTATGTATATCAACCATATGTAGGTAAAAAAGTTCATGTCCTTAATCTATATGGTAAATGTTTTAGTAGACACTGCAACAATTATAATACTATTAAAATACATTTATCTTTATAAAATATAATAACCTAGTATATATTCATCAGCTAAATAATAGATATTCAAGGTTATGTTAATTTTGTGATAGTTTTCAATGATTGTAATACTAAAATTTTGTAAATCGAGAGATAATGATTTCATTCCTTTTGTTGCATTACTCATCTAAACTCAACCATTTCCTTTCCATTGCCTCAAATGATATTTGAAAAAGGACTCATAATTTTTAGAAAACCAGGTTGATTTAATGCACAGATAATAACATTGATATTTTATGTTCACTGTCACCAACTTCATCTGTGATCAAAACAAGTCACATTCTGTTTCAGTTTCTTCATCCCTTTGATGAGGGCAACTAACACTGTGCAACTAGTGGCCCATCTGTCTGCATTCAGATCAATTGCTTGTGGGAGACAGGCTTGAGCCTAGGGTGAAAGTCTTATTGACAGCCATACAGCAGGCCTGAAGCAACAGCCCAACTGCTGGAGCCACAAGGAATGCCTTGTGACATTTTGCTCCCATTGGCAGATCATGAGACTGATGCCTGGAGCTCGCCACTCACTAATCACCACCTTTGGGTACCTCACCTTTAAACTACTTACTGTACTGTGCACCACCCTTGGATACCTCACCTTTAAACTACTTGCTGTGCCGTGATTGGACCACTACCCCTATATAAGCTTGTGCCTTCCTGCAATAAACCAGATCTGTGTCACTGAACCTGGTCTCCTGTGTCTGAATGCAGCTCCGCTGACACAGTCTCCTCACCAGCCCTGGGGTCTGGACCGGATGACTGATCAGGGGAACTAAGAGAGCAGGAGAGAGGCCATAGCCGGAGGAGAGCAGCCACTTGACGACCACAATTGCTACAACTTTTTATAGAGCTATGAATCAACAATTCTCTAAAACATTGATATAATAAAGATAGAAACATGCTTTTAAAGATTCGTATTATCTGGACCAGATGAAAGCAATCAAGAAGAATGGAAAACACTAGAATCAATGTTCATACTGTGTTTGAACTGTAAATAAATGGAACTATTTTTAGTGACAAAAATATGGCACTTTAGATGAGCCTTTCCTTTAGAAATGGATGTTCTTTAGGTTCACAGTGAATTTCACCCAGAATAGCACAATTTAGAAAACCCTTCAAAAGAAAGCAATAGAGTAATGTGTAAATTGCCTATTTCCTTTAGGAATCAGTATGCACTTTGGCTCCCCTCAGACTCGTATAGGGAAAATTTGCTGAATCTGCGCATAAAATCTAAATTGGAAAAGGGAGAGAGAAATTCTGCTACACATGACCAGGCATGCTAAATAATTCTTATACAACAATCCAACCATATGTTATATAATAATAGGTTATGAATAGGTTGCTTTTTCAGAAATTTCCCATGAAATAATTCCCTTATTGAATAAGAAGGTTTTAGATGTTTATAGTAGCATACACATTTAATTCCAGCACTCAGGAGGCAGAGGCAGATAGTCAGATAGATTTCTGTGAGTTTGAGGCCAGAATGGCCTATATAGCAAGTTCCAGGCCAGGTGAGGCTACAGAGAGACACCGTCTTTAAAAAGAAAAAGAAAAGAAAAATATAAAACTCCTCTCCCTTAATCATTCATTCCACCTCTCCTCGCCACCCTCATGTCTTCCTGTATAACTGATTCCCTCGCTTACTTTTACTATCTACTCCTTTCTTTACTGATCACAGATTACCTAATGCTCAGGGCTATCATCAGGTTTTCTTTTATCTTATTCTCATGTTCAGTTAGTCTATTATCTAGAAGTATCATTTTCCCCTAATTTCCTTTAATCTCCCTTGTTTAATACAAATACCTTTTTACATGTGTTCATGAATGCAATGAAAAAACTGTAAGCTCATAAACCAAAAGATGATTTTGATCAATTTTTATGCTAAATGGAAATATCTACTTAAAGTCTTCTGTTGAGCCCTGCATGGTAGCACATGTCTGCAATCCTATACATGGAAGTCTGAAAAGAGTAAAGTGAGTCTGAGGTCAGTCTGGGCTATATACAATAACCTTTTCTCAAAAATTGGAAGAAAATCATAGGTGTACAAGTATCTCTGTGGTATGTTGACTTAGACTTCTTTTAGGATACACACAGAGCAGTACAGCTGGATCATACGGCAGCTCCACTTTTAATGCTTTGAGGAACCCTTACACTGGTTTCCATTCCCAATTTGCATTCTCACCCACAGTGACTATGGATTTGTGATAGATAGCTTTAATGTCAACTTGACACACCTGGGTTAAGGGAGCTTCAATTGGGGAATTTCCTTCATTGGACTGGCCCATGGCCATGGCCATGGAGAATCTTCTTGATTGATGAGTGATGTGGGAGGGCCCAGCCCACTGTGGGTGGTGCCACCCTTGGGCAGGTGGGCCTGTGTTGCATAAGAAAGCAGGCTGAGTAGGGGCCAGGGGAGCAAGCCAGTAAGCAGTGTTCCTCCATGGCCTGTGCTCCAGCGGCTGCCTCCAGGTTCCTGCCCTAAGTTCCTACCTTTGGCTCCCTGATGAACTGTGACCCAGGAGATGTAAAATAAACACTTTCCTCCCCAAGTTGGTAATGGTCAGAGTGTTTTGTCACAGCAATGAAGGAACAAACTAGGCCAGGATTCTTCTTTCCCACATTCTTTCTAGCATTTGTTCTTTATTTTCATGATGATAGTCACTCTGAGTGGGGTGAGATAGAAGATTAGTTTTGATTTGAATTTCCCTGATGGCTAAGAATGTTGAACACTTTCTGAATACATATATTGGCCATTTGTATTTCTTACTATTCAATTTACTGGCTCATTCAGCTGCAAAAAAAATAATCATGAAATCATCAAATGCCAATAGCGCCTCAGCTAGGGATAGATCTTCATGCCTACCTCCCCTCCTCTATGCTAGGATTATGTCTGGTTTAAGCAGATCTCAAGCATGCTTTCACAGCGCTGTGATTTCATGTGTGCAGTTGCTTGCTGACTGAAAAAAAAAAAAGGTTCCATGTAGTTTCCCACCATATCTGGCTCTTACAGTCTTTCTGTTCCTTCTGCAAAGATTCCCAAGTTTTGGGAGAAGAGGTATGATAGACATCAATTGCATCTGGGAAAGGAAGAGTCAGCTTTCTTTAAAGGTGTGTCCCCTGGTGGGATGACCACAACCCAGAACAGATTGTACATCCAAGAGTATTTGGCCAACACAAACTGATTTTGATAAAGAAGGAAAAAGATAGGTACATGAAGCTGGCTGAGAGATATGGGGTGAATATCTAGGGGCAGGGGTATTTTCAAAATGCATTGTATGATGTTCTCAAAGAATAAATACAAATATTTTCTTGGTGTTTTTAAGACAGGGTCACCCTGTAGACCCCGCTGGCATGGAATTCACAGGCTGGCCTTGAACTCACAGAGATCCGTCTGCCTCTGCCTCCCGAGTGCTGGTACTAAAGACATGGGCCACCATGCCTGGCAATGCAAACATTTTTAAAAGTAAAATTATGACATTTGCAGGAAATGAATAGAACTGTAAATTACTACATTAGGAAAAATAAGTCCAACTCAGACAAATACTTATGTTTTATTTACTGTGTGGACTGTAGAATTTAGTATATGCACATATATAATAGAACATATATGCTGTGTGTACCATGAAAGCAAAAGGAGGACTCTGGAGGAAGGAAGGAAAGTGTCAAGAGGGGGAAGAACATCCCGATAGGGTGGTAGGGGCTGTGAATAAAAAATAAATGAAATAATATGTTCAGGAAACTGTCACAGTCAGACCCCTTCTGTGTATGCTACCTGAAAATTTATAATAAAATAGTACCTACTTGAAATCCAAATGTATTGTTCTGAGATCCATGCCTTGGTACACCAGGGTTTTCACAGGAGGTCCGAGTGGGTTCTGAAATAAAGATTTCAAAACATGATATTTAAAACATTATAGTATGTTTCTCTGATGTAAAAGTTTTTAATAATCTGGGATTTAGTAAAAGAGTCTTGGTTAACAGCCATGAATGTGAATCTAATAGCATCTCCTTTCAGTCAGCAGTATGCTAATATTAAAGCAAGAAATTCATATTGCAGCTGAAGATGTAGCTCAGTGCTTAAGAGTTCTTACTGCTCTTGCAAAACTTCCAAGTTCAGTTCCCAGCTCCCACATCATATAGCTCACAACCACCTGTAACGCCGGCTCTATGGAATCTGAAGGCCCTGATTTCAAAGAGAACTTGGTGTCATGTGCACTATACCCACATACAGATAGACACACATAATTAAAAATAAAATAAATCTTTAAAAAATAAATTCAGGTCGACTTCATTTGTATGTATTACACAGTTCTTGAACTCTGAACCTTTCCTATAGTTATACAACTACATCTGTAAGTACAAACTAAAGAAAAATTCAAGCTATCAAAAAAAGTTCATGTGTATGAAACACTTGATCAAGAAATTTGCTAAGTTATGGTTTCAGGTGGGGTAATATTCCCTTAAAGAAGTAAAAGTTATTCCTGAGAACAGGATGTAATAACTTGGATTTCAATGATACTTATATGGAATTTATGCTCGAGAGTTGTAGGCTAGTCACTTATAAGATTTTTGTTTTCATGGAAGTCCATTGGGTAAGTTTCTCAAGTGTGGAATTTAACATTAGGATTAATTATGAAATACACTTAGAGTCAATGTGTTTTAGAGCATGTTTCACTTCATAAGAACATTCTTTATTAATTATAAAAAGTAAATAAATGTTAATATTTAGTATTTCACAATAATACTTTTATTCTGAAAGGTTTCTTTTTCCAGTTTATTTATATATGACAAAACTATTTCAAGTGTGTCTTCCAACAGTTTAAAACATTAAAAATTATACATACTTTATAAAGCTTCTGTATTTTGCTTTTCACATTTAGCAGCTACAGTTTTTCAGAATAGGACAATCATTAAATGGCACTGCACGTATTCTGAAACTGCAGTGCTTAACCAGCTGTATCAACATTACCTATGCAGTGAGGAGAGGAACCACTCCAAGTGCCATCAGCTTGGCACAACCTGGTGCTTGATCCCACTAAGATGAAAGGAGAACTGCAGCTGAACGAAACCTCGGACTGATATATAAAGCTTTTGCCTTCTCGTTTTCCGTGGGAAGGTATACCAGGGTCACCACAAAACTTTGCTAGAAGTTGAAACGGGGACACTTATCACAAATTTATCAGATTAAATAGTTTATAAAAATCATGAAAATTTACCAGAATATTGCACTCATCTGACATAATATCCATGATAATCTATCGCAGTGAAAAATTCTGCTTTCTTTCTGGCTTCTGTGTACAAAATCGATGAATAAAAACTTAGTACTTATATTAGTCTAATACATTCTGTTTAGGACACTACCTTTCTAAACTCAGGATGTTTTCCATTTCTTTTGTTTTAAATTTATCAGAATCAAGACTTCTCTATGCACATGTAGTAAAGTTCGAATCTATCCTTGAGAAGGCTGTGACTCCCTTGACACTGAACAGTCAGAATAATGATCCATTCACAGAGCAGCCTTCACTGCCCTTTCACATACTCACATACATGCATACACACGTCATGTGCATACAGATATTTTTCTCTGTTTATTGTGCTCTGAACACTTGAGATGCATATCCCAATATTATTTTTCTTCTTTTTTCGAATTTTGTTTATTTTGACATTTTTATTTTCAACACATATTTAGCAGGGCTTTTACTGGGCTGTATTTAAAGTTTTTTTATATTTTTAGTTGTTACCCCATTTCATACAGTCATCTATCTGTATTCAGTATTTTCCATTTAAGATCAATAGTTTTTGTTTCCTTGCTGCCTTTTATTCATTACTTATTTTAAATAGATTTTATTGAATTTTTCTTTGACAATTTCATAAATGTATAAAGCACATTCTAATTATTGTAACTCCTCACTCTCTATGAGCCTTCCATCAGTATTGATCACTTTTTCCCTCCTACTAGCCCCTTTCTCACATTCATTTGTTGCTTTGGTTAACTTGTTCAGATTTTAAATCTTAATTTGAGACCCACTGAGTTTAATCAGGAATGTGTGTGACCATAGTTTTGTAACTATCTATTGTAAACTGATAAGCTCCTCAATGGTTAGACAACTGAAGATAATGACTTTGCCCCAGAATCCATCAGTAGCCAATAGTTCAACAGGGAGGAATAGAACCCTCTCCCAACCCATGATTATTGATAGGTCCCATCTTATACAGCTGTACATATTCTAATAGCTTAGTGGCTTTTACTTCAAAATTTTGATAAAACATTTAACAGAAAATCAGGTTAACCTCTTTTAACAAATCCAAAACTTCATAACATGAAGGAATTTCAAGGCTCTACAATAACCAGTGAAGATATTATCTTTATAGGATGTGCTAGATAGCTTTAGTGTCACCTTGATACACCTGGGTTGAGGGAGCCTCAATCGGGGAATTGCCTCTATTGGACTGGCCTGTGGCCATGTCTGAAAGGCATCTTCTTGATGAGTGATGAGGGAGGTCCCAGCCCACTGTGGGTGGTGCCACCCCTGGGCAGGTGGACCTGTGTTGCATAAGAAAGCAGGCTGAGCAGGGTCCAAGGGAACAAGCCAGTAAGCAGCATTCCTCCATGGCCTGTGCTCCAGCTCCTGCTTCCAGGTTCCTGCCCTAAGTTCCTACCTTGGGCTCCCTGATGAACTATGACCTGGGAGATGTAAGCTAAATAAACCCTTTCCTCCCCAAGTTGGTATTGGTCAGAGTATTTTGTCACAGCAATGAAGAACAAACTAGGACATAGGATTATAGGACTTCCAAACAAAATGATTACATAACTCCCTTCAAAAGATATGTATTTGGTAAGACAAATATTATTCCACATGGTTTAAATACGAGATTATCAGTAGACATACTCAAGAAGATGCCTATTTTCATGAAGTTGGTGTATTTGTGAGTGAAGCAAACAACAATTACCATAATGAATAAGTAAAGAAACAAAAGTAATATATGGAAAAGCAGTCAGTCCTATGTTGAAAAATAGTTGAAAGGAAGGATATAAAGTCTGCATATGTATATGTGGCTAGCAAGAGATAGATATGGATTTTATATACAACAAAGACATATCTTGCTGGGAAGAGAGATGAAGGAAGCAACATTTAGCCTTGTTCATATTTCACATGAAAAATTCCATAGAGAGGAAGCATCAAGGCCACAGCCTGTGCAGGATCAGATCCCACATGCTGCAGCATGAAGGAGGCAAGCGTGACCTGCTCAGCATGAGCCTGTAGAAGGCTTGGGATGAATCCAAATAGCCTCAGATCTACTAGGCAATCCAGGCAGATTTTCCTATATGTAATACCTTCGTTTTTATCAAAGTGAAACTGCTTAACTTGCAATTTATTACATTAACTATTGTGAAGTGTGTTCAGCTTTTAAATATGAAGATTTAAAACCAGAAAGTCTATTTACCTGTAAATGACACAAATAGCAACTTTAAGTAGGTGGTGTAGGTTGGGTTACTATTGAATACATCATTCAAATGAAGACACACTTAGATGTGACTAGGATGGAGCTAACTAGACAGGATACCTTCCAAGAAGAAAAAGGAAAAAAAGAGGGATGCCCCAGACAACAGCAATGCATGCTTGTCCACACTATGGAACACTTTTAAATTGAAACTTCTTTTAAATTGATGACTTAAGTATAAACCTCAATTTTCAAAATTATTTTAATACTTCATTTACCTCTGAAAATGTTTTTAAAATAATAGAGAGCAGAAAGACTGTAGGAGCCAGGAGCAGTGCCTGAACATAGGGAAACAGAAGTTTTGAGGCCTCTGGAAACTTGCTCATGTGAACTTACAGTAGTGCTGACAGCATGCACAAGACCCACACAAACTCAATCAAACAAAAACCCAGCATGGAACTGGGGAAAATGCAGCATGCCCCAATCCTAGTCCAGGAACTATTGGCAACTGATTACTGTTGAATGAGGGAGAATTGATTTTCTTTAAGGGAATGACTGCAGATAGGCTGACTAGACTCCAGTGGATGAACTTGAACCTAGGGACATCTGGACATAAAAGCTTGACTTCATAGGCTTTAACATATATGACAGAATGCATGAAATCTGGTGGGGAGGCTATGGAGGGTAATGATTGGGGAGGGTATCTAAATATAATTAAGATTATTGTATAAAATGCACAAAACTTAAATAAAATATGCATTAAAAATGTGAGCAATAATTTAATATTAAATAAAATAGAGAAAAATTTTCAGAATTCAGTAATAAGATAAAGTAACATGATAACATTTGAATTACTGTTTTGTTTTTATTTTCAACATCCTGTACATATTGTTACCCTGAGTGCCACCTGGCACCCAAGCACTTCTGATGGTATCACCTTCAACCCTAAATGCAACAGTCCTCATCTTTTCAGACTTTAAAATCTGTGTTTTAAGTCCAAATGTTTGCACAGCTAATATCATCAATGGGCATTTCAGCTTGAGCAATCATTGTTTTTATAGCAATTTCTGAAGTGATTCATTCCTTGTAAAATCTGATCTTTATTTAACCGAAAACAAAGGAGGGAAACATGTCTACAAAATATCCTCAATTTCTTGGGGGTGTCATTCCATTTGTTTCTACCCAAGATTTTCATGCAGTGAACCAAATCTCTGTTGATATTGGGTTTAGAATTTAAGACATACAAATCAATGCAGTTCCCAAGGAGACGAGTTTTAAAACAAAAAGGAAGTACTCTTTACAGTTAAATTTATAGCATTGCTATAATTAGTGAATTTGGCTGCTCAGTAGATACAAACTCTCCTGTATAATAGTTGCATGATCTCAGGTTACATATAAGAACTAGTTGCTCCCTTAATGGTGAGAGAATTATTTAGCGTTTGCACAATCTAACTTCCTTCTCTGAGCTTATTTTTCAGCATGTATTAAGATGTTTCGACTGAATATATGTACTGAAGAAATTTGTTATGTGCAGGAAATATTATATATATATATATATAAAGGAATTATGTTAGCCCTGTTATATTTGAATGGCTATAATTTACACATCTATATATATATAAGTATGTATGATTATTATCATTTTTATTTTAATAAAACCAAAATTAAAAATCACCAAATCAATGAAACTTGCTATGCTAGGCAGGTTCTATACAACCGACAACCTAATCATGTCCTCCTCACATTAAGATAAAAAAAAATTTGAAATTTTTTTTAGTCTTATGAAAGCTGGTGAAGAGATTTATCCTTTTAATACTCTTTTAACTATCTAACCTGGAGTAGCTTTGCTGTGTTAAAAGCACATTGTTGTTTTTTCTAAGAGGATGCTTAGTGTGATTCTAAATTTTAGGGTCAAGTTCATATTCCATCAACACTGAGCGATTCAATAAATCATATTACCTAGGAGTACCTTTGAATATTATTTAAGTTCAAGTCTAACAGAACACAACAGTAAGAATAAGTTGGTAATTATTCAAGTTTCTTTAAAAAATACTTTATTATTTTATTTTATGTATATGAGTATATTGGCTGCATGTATGTAAGTGCCCATGGAAGTCAGAGGAGGGCTTCAGATTCTCCGGAACTGGAGTTATGGATGGTTGTTACTGCCACGTGGCTGCGGGGATTTGAACCCAGGTCTTACCCAAGAACAGCTAGTGCTCTTACCCACTGAGCCATCTCTCTAGCCCCTTATCCCACATTCTTAATCCAGTTGGTTAGTAATGATTCTCTAGAGGGTCTATACCTTAGGCAGTAATGTTTTAAGGTGGAACCTGTATCTAACATTGATAAAAGGCCTAGAAACTTGTGGCTAGACAGGACACAGAACACAGGAAAGAGTCCAGTACTACTATTCTGCTAAATAAATATAGTATTAAACCAACTCCTAATGACTTATTGTTACTCCCATAAACTAATACATTTCTCAACTCTCACCACAGAAACTTCTTTAGGCAATAGATGGTGATTAACACAGAGACCCACAACTGGCCAACATGCAGAAAATAAGAGGCTGCTGACTGCCTGTACCTAAATATGACACCTACACCAAACTTCTGCCTTCAAGGGCTTAAGGATCATTGGGGAAGAAGGGACAGGTTTTAAAATTCAGAGGTGATACATGACACAAGCAGTCTTCCAGATAGCTGGGAAACTCATGAACTCACAGCAATGGTGACAGTATGTACAAGTTCCACTTAAGGTCAATCCAGATAAAATCCCATCACAGACTTGGGGAAGATGGTAAGAAACTCCAACCCTACCTGAGGAACTATTGGCAACTGATGGCTGATGGGATGGGGAGAGTCACTCTCTGTTAAGGGTATGACTCTTGGTGGGTTAACCAGGCTCTAGTGGATAGATTCACGCAGAAGGGCATTTGGAGCCACAAATTTTACTCTATAGGTATATAAATGTACATGAAGTTGAGCAGAGTATAGCAAGGAAAGGCGAGGTTAGGGGAGGTGATCTAAATAAGATAAAAACATATTATAAGGCCAGGCGTGGTGGTGCATGCCTTTAATCTCAGCACTCGGGAGGCAGAGGCAGGCAGAATCTCTGTGAAGTCAAGGCCAGCCTGGTCTACACAGTGAGTTCCAGGCCAGCTGGGGCTACAGGGAGACCTGGTCTCAAAAAGACCAATAAAAAAGAAATAAATTATATGAAATTTGCAAAAAAAAGTAAAAACAAAAATAAGAAAAAAGTTGCATACATTTTTATTTAAATACAGTAGTTTATTTATTTTTTTACTGGTCTTTTTGAGACAGGGTCTCCCTGTAGCCCCAGCTGGCCTGGAACTGACTGTGTAGACCAGGCTGGCCTTGAACTCACAGGGATCCGCCTGCCTCTGCCTCTGCCTCTGCCTCTCAAGGATTAAAGGCGTGCACCACCACACCCAGCTAGTTTAATATTTTGAGTCAAACCAGAAAGGACATAATGACTAGATTCCATGAAAAGCAGCTGTGCTGATAAAAACTGAATTTAAAAAAATTAATCAGACATTTTCAGGGAATTTAACCACTTCAGATACGATCTGGCAAATTTGAAGTTTAAGTAACTAATGTTACTTTAGAACATCATTGTAAGTATGGAAATTATACTTACGTAAGCACTGTGGTACTTCACCACTCCAGGTTCCGTTGCCTACACAGGTCAAAACAGCAGGAAAGGATAGCTCATACCCCGGAGAACAGATGTAGCTAATACTAAAGCCCCAATCGAAATTTGTTCCTTCCAGCCTTCCATTAGAGATCTGGGGAGGAGCTGGGCAGGTAACAGCTGCAATATATTAAAAGTAATTAGACAGCTGATGAAACAGCCTCTGTGAAAAAATGAATAAATAAATAAATAAATAAATAATAAATAAATAAATAAATATCATTAGGACCTACATGTGTCCTAATTTAACCTTTTGAAAGACTGCACCATGTGACATGCTTTATTTTCCTAGCAATCTTCTCCAAAGATTCCTGGAATTAAACCCTGGATAATGCTGCTTGTTCTTGTCAGCATGCCTATCTGTTACTAGAAATTCTTGGTACATTATAGCAAGCTCCCTGATATATTAAGGGGAGTCAGAGAAAGGGTGAGCTTCTATCTGGTATGCTGCAACTGATAAATTGCTTTACTTATATAAAATTATTTCTCAAAGACCTCGAGAGAGACTAAAAAGCTGGGTGCTTTGACTTTATTTAGTATGATCAGTGAAACAGAAATTTGGAAGCAGTTTTATATTTCTTAAAACATAGACCAACCATGTATCAGATTACAGTGTTCAAATCGGCTCCTGTAAACATGAAGATTCCACTGTTAAAAGCCTTTATTGGATTTGTAAATGTACTTTTAATTTTTAAAAGTTAATTTGTTTGAATTATTTTAAGATTTTCCCAATCAAAGTCATGATGGAAAATGTGTCAGATAGGAAAGGAAAAGATGGGTAGCCATTTCCAAGCCTAAAAATGATGTGTTTGTGTTATGATGACTAACAACACATGTGGACAAAGTTTTTGAGTTTGCTACTATTTCAGTTATCAGTATGAATATATGAATGTGCAAAACAACCTCTAAGATGAAACACCTATGTGTGGATCACTTTAATGAAATGCATATCGATTAATACAAATATGCAGGAAGTAAATGTAACTCCCAGTGATCTTATTCAGAAAATGCATAATCCAGGAAAAAGAAAAATGTATTATGATTACTAATTTTGTTAGAATATAACTCAGGTATGTATTAAGTAATGAACTCATAGACATATAAATGGATTCGTGAATAAGAAATCTTAATTATCAAAAATAAAGTTCTTATAAAACTATGAATAATGTGACTTTTTACCTGCATTATGCAAATAATCATAAAATATGAAATATTTTCAGTGAAAGAAGTATAAAATAGAAAATTTGTGCTTATATTAACAAAATAATCATTATATCCTTAGAAGAAACAGATTTTCCTTGAACTTAAAAAAATTAAAGTATCATAATTCAGACTAACTTTCTCAAGTTGAGATTTCCTTTTGCCATTTTTGAAGGACCCAAGTGGGTTGGAAAATTAAAGTTACAACTTGCTAAAGCCACATTCTTCTTCAAACATTCACCCATCAGTATAAGGAACAGTGGTGACCACATATCAGATTACATGATGTTTTTGTTCTTTTGCTGCATAGCTGCACATTGTCATTACAGCAGAGGAGCGTTACAATCAGAAGTAACACTTGATCCAAATACCATTTCAAAACATCCATATATTATAGTGAAATTTTAAAACAAACTTTTCAGCGCCAGAAAAAAAATGAAACCAAGAATAGAATATATCTTTAATTATACATTAAATTTGCATATAAAAATAAGAAAATGCACAGTGGTCATCACTTCACAGCGTTGCTGAAATCAGTACCATACCTCTACACGTTGGCATCATTCCATTCCACGTGCCATTAGTTGTACACGTCCTGACTCTAGAACCATTCAACTCCATGGTATAGCCTGGCTGGCACATGTAAGAAACATTTTGTCCAACCACAAAATCCTCTCCGTATCTCAGTCCATTGGCTGGTATACCTGGGTCTCCACAACTGATGACTATCAGTATCAGATGGGAAGAGCAGATGGTTAACATGGCCCATATTTAAAAGCAAGTAATAAGCATATGGCATACTTAACATATGTAGGGAAATAGTTGTCGTGCTCATTTGTAATCATAAAACATAAGCATTTTAAAACCACATACTGGCAGTTCTTTTTTAATAAGTTATTCACACTTGTACATAATGAATTTGGAACTAATCTACCCCTTCTTCTCTGCCCTCTAATTCCTCCCATATCTCCCCCAGTTTTTTTCTTCCCAGCTTCATGTGCTTTCTCCCTCTTTTAATTTAGTACCCACTGCATCCTTTGAGTGCTCCCAGTATATGTACTGATGTTGGAACATCTACCAGAGCCTGGGTAGCCTCTCATGGCCTTGCTAAATGTAGTCATCAACTGCCAATAGCTCCTCAGATAGGAATGGGACTGGAGATTCTCCCTCAACCACACAGTGATTTTTGGCTCTTTTAATCTTATTAAAGTAGTGTGCATTCAATCCTAACCTTATGAGTTCTATGTGTACATTGTTATGAATGCTGTGTATGTGCTTTAGAACTGTTATTTAAGACCTTGAAAAGGCTAAGTTAACATGCTATATTGACATAAGAAGGTGATGAACTTTTGACCTGAAACCATATAATGAAATCAGGTTGCAGAACCATCTAGATGGCTCAGTGGGTAAAAGCCCTTACTGCAGAGTCTGAGGACCTGAGTTCTAGCCCCAGAATTCAAATGTTGGAAGGACAGAATTGATTTTCTAAAGTCGACATAGCATGTGTGCGCCACCCTTACATATAAACAAATGAATAAATGTAATTTAAAAAATCAGATTTTAAAAATACCCAGTATCTGTGTTACTCTTTCTAGCCACTGAAACCCATTCCCATGTCTAAAGCAAATCATCAATGCAGGGGGACCACCACCCTTAAAAATTTGCAGCTTCGGGCTGGAGAGATGGCTCAGCAGTTAAGTACACTGAGTGTTCTTGCAGGAGACCCAGGTTCAAATCCCAGCACCCATATGGCAGCTAACAACTGTCCATAACTCCAGTCCCAGGGGATCCGACAACCTCTTCTGCACTCTGCAGGCATTGCACAACACGGGTGCACTTACATACATGCAGGCAATACATGCATACACATAAAATAAAAATAAAAAGTAAAATATTTTTTTAAAAAATTTGCAGCCTCCTTTGTAGAATGCATGTGCTATGTGGACTGTGGGAATTCCTTGCCAATCTAAAGCCTTGCTCAGTCTTGTATGATGTTGCAATCTTGGACACAGACCTTTCTTTGCTCTGCCACACACTTTCATGAACATAACTATTTTTTATTCTTTATATTTTCACTCACTCCCACAAGAGAATTGGACATTAGTATGGCATGGACCTCTGACTAGTGATGACACAGTTGGCCAGCTACATGAAAGGCCGTTCCACTGTAGGAACAGAAATAGGGAAGCCAGACAGAGACACAGGCACAGGCTAAGGAAATCTAATGGCCTAGACCAAAACCCAAGTATATGGGTCAAAGACACCAGCCTTCAGCTCATGCCCATTGCCGCAGTAAACTTCAGTGACAAAATACAAGTTAAAAATGGACAGGTCAGGAACTACAGTGTCAGTAAGAGACCTGAACCCTAAGCACAGGACCCTATTCAACACAGATTTTATAGCAGCTGCAGTTAGTGACCCTTGCCCACGCTCAATACACATATAATAATTTATTTTAAAACATCACAAAAAATTTCAAAAGAAGTTGAAATGGCTTAGAAATGTAGATAACAGAATTTAAGAATAAAGTATAACAAATATTATAAAGTAATTGAGGTTATAAACGTGTTCATTGTCTTGAAACACAGTATTTAAGCACGATTTGGGGAACGAATACATGAGTAGCTATTAGGCAGCTAAAAGAAAGGAAAATGTAGGTTATGGTTTTTGAATTTATAAAGATAAAAATCACATAGTGTGATTAACATGATTAGTTTACTGATTTCTTTTGTTTTTAACAATGCAAATACTTTCCCTAAATATGCTTGGATTCTTACACTCCCTTGGTCCTTCTCTTTCTCTCATTTTTCATTATTTCTCCCTTGTCCCTGAACAATTTTAAACAGAGTTTCCTTAATATCTAGATACTCCTTTAGATTCTCCAGATTACAGACTAAGAATGGATTAGAGCTAGACAGGCTGACCAGGCTCCAGTGGGTGAACGTGCACCAAGGGACATCTGGGTACACAAACTTGACTCGATAGGCCTTAACATATATGACAGAAGGCATGAAACCCTGTGGGGAGGGATATGGCAGGATGCAGATAGGAGATGGGGGTCTAAATATGATGAAGTTCTATTGTATGAAATACACAAAAATTTAACAAAAGTGTACATAAAAAGGAAACCCTAATATGTATTAAATTTTTGTTGAGAATGATTGTCAATATTCTTCTCATTTTATTCTATTCTGTTGAGCCTAAAAGATTGTAAGAATATTAATAATAGCATTTAAATTAAAGAATATTATTTAGGGCACCTCCACTGAGAATTCTTTGACCCTGCAAAATAGTTTATGGAATTCAAACTCATCAAGTCTAACCTAGATTCTATTTTTAAAGTCACATCTGTTAAATTTTTCTTCCTGCAATTATCAATAGAAAGAGAATTTTTGATGATGTAACTAAATTAGATAGGAGATATTTAATCCTGTGCATTACACAACATATGTTTTTATAGTTTCAAAACTTACAATCATATGAAAATGAATATAGAATTTACATGTATTTTACTGGATTTCAGTAGCCTATCTCTTACTTTGAACCTAGATTCTTAATGAGTAGAGAATATTAAAAAGAACTTCCATTAAGTCTTTTTTCTGGACAGGGACTTTTATAGATTTAATTAGAATTTTGGCAAGAAGAAACAGCTATGAGGTTCAGAGGGCACACGAGCTGGAGGCATCCACCAAAGGAGAGGGCAAAGGGTGCGCTTCACATAGGCACTGAGAATGAGCTGTGCACATTGTGGCTGAGGCATGAATGAAATGTCTGACAATAAAAGCTCAGAAGGGTTTGTTTGGTGGCTTCCTAGTGAAGCAAAGGCCAGTGGAAGAGACAGTTTCCAATAGCAACAGTCTTCATAAACAGCACCTGCTTGGCAAGTCAATTCATTCACTACCAGCTTGTTTTCAGCAACCAGAGGACACTGGGTCTTTGCAGTCAAAACCTAAGTACAGCCTTTCTTCAGGGCTTCACCTTAAATTTGGAGACATCAATACACTAGAATGGGTTTTGTGGTTTATTTGTAGGAAGTCAGCTAAAACCACCCAAATCCTTAAATACACACACACTAAAAGATTACAAGAATGATATTTTGTCTCTTTTCTATGGCTTTGTAGTCTTGGAGATTAGTGTAGTACAAGAGTCACCAAGGGAGAGTAAATATTTGTTCATAGAATAAATATGTGAATGCATTTTTGGAGCAATTAAATATGCTCTAAATCTTTAAAAAATACACAAATTGTTTTAAAGATTTGAAGGTGTTTTGTGTGGCGATTCTCACTGTTTTTCATGTAACTAATGCCCATTTGGTATGATTTTTGATAAATTTAAAAAGAGAATCTTTACACTAAAAATAAACTGTAATTATAGTAATTTAGTTGATTTTTGCCACTTAAAATCTTTCTTTTTAACTTCGTTTGTGAACATGATGATTAATTTTTAAATAAAATAAAATTCTGTCTCCCATAACTTAAACATAATGCATTTTTATGGAATATGTAATGAATATTTTTGCTAGAACACAGACCCAAGTAGCTGATTTTAATGTCAGTCTATTCCCCTACACAGATATACATGCAATGTGTCTTGTGTAACAAAACTGATGTTTGACTTATTCTGTTATTCTGTTGTTCACTATTTTAGACAGCACAGCAAACAGCATGTTTTCTGGACATTTATTAAACATCTGCTTTGCCAGGTTTCTTATGTTAACACCAGAATAGAGTTCTACTGTAGGAGAGAGAAAGAGGCTCCAGAAAGATGGTCCAACCTACCTCCCCATAATGCTTCTGAATTTATATAACCTCTCAATTTAAAAGTCAATTTCTTTTTCAGATCTCAGGAAAGAGAGAGCTCAACCTCAACTCAGACACTATTACCATTTGTGGCCAAATGACCCTGACTGTGGTGGTGGGGTTTGTGCATTGTGGGGTATTCAGCAGGATCCCTGGCCTGAACATGCCACCTTCTAATAGTAAACTCTTGCTTTGCAGTGTGACCACCAAAACTATCTCCACACATTGACAAATATTCCCTGGGAAATGAAACAGTCCCAGATTGAGAACCACAGTCCTGAGGGATAGATGTCTCCTTGAGGAGAATTAGATCATACGTTAGCTTCACTTCATTCAGTGTTATTTTGATATATCATCCAACACCCCCTTTGTCTATATCCTATTTAAAAAAAAACTATTTAAAAAGTAAATAAAAACCTCTGAAAAGTCTCAAAATTCTCAAGTTTGTGACAAAGATCCAGTAAGGGTCATTTTCATGCTAATTATTGGAAATAAAAAGCCTTAGATTTCTTTATCATTCAGCTTGATAAATTTAAATATACTGTCCTTGGTTCAAAAAAATAAAACCGCTCTGATGTGGGGCCCTGGGTATTAGTCATTTTGGAACTGGAAATTCTAGTTTATTAAAAGAAAATAAAAGAGAGAGAAGAAAAGACTTTTTAAAAATCATTTAAACAAATAATGTGAAATCTTCTTTGGAGATCTGAAAATTAACTCACACTTGTTCTAATAAATCCCCTGTGCACCGTGTGTCCTATAGGCTCTATATACCAGGGCTGCCCATATCAGGTAGACGTGGAAGGTATGCATCCCTCACAACTAATTTTTCATGTATTTTTGAATGAGTATTTACCACTGCTTATTTTTTAAATCTTGTCTCAATGTGAACACAGAAAACAACTTCATTGAATTTTACAATCAGGCTGCTATTTATAGCTATATTATAGTGTGAAAATACCTTTTTCTCCGTTTGGTTAGGTCTATGGATGTTACTTCGCATTCATATTTCCTCTGCTAAGTGTGCATATTGTTTGAATGTTCATTCTTGATTTCAGGATGAAATCATTTACCCACCCAGGAGAAAGCAAGAGATTTTGAGGAAGTGCTGCCTCAGCACTGGTTTAATAAGGACCTGACAGGAATTGAAGAAGAAGTTCTAGGGAGGAATAAGGTGTTTTCCTCATAAGGGATACTTTCAGGCAGAGATTCATTAAAATGGTAAGTCCTCAACTCATCCATAATTTAAAGTTGGCTAAATAATGTAGGCAGAATTTTATTTTTGTTGCTGCTATCTTTTCTATAGGTCGACATGGATGGCAAGGACATTTCTACTATTATTAAATACAGTTACTTAAAAATATTTTTAAATATCATTCAGATGAAAAGAGCAATTTACAGCTAACATCTCCATGACAGTAAACTGGGATTCTTAAGATATAACAAAGGTGTGTGTGTGTGTGTGTGTGTGTGTGTGTGTGTGTTTGCTGTTTGACAGGCAAGAAATTATGGAATATTTGTAAAGCCACACAAGCAGACAGTCTCAAATGGAAAAATAGCTGGATGACCATGTTACTAGCGAAATAAACAGTAGGAAATTTTACCATCGAACTTTTTATTGTCAGTTCCTGAAAAAATGCCCAATGATACCGTGTTGTGTACAAATGGTTTCTAGTAGTCAAATCCGTAGGAAATATTGCTAACAGTTCTTTATAGATTTCTTATTCAAGTTTTTTTCTTGGTAAAACCATTTCAGCATAAATTTAAAGCAATCCCACCAGCAGTGAATAAGGGTTTCTCTTTCCCCACATCCTCACCAGTATTTGTTGTCATTTGTTTTCTTCATCTTAACCATTCTGACTAGGGTAAGATGAAATTTTATATTAGTTTTAATTTGTATTTACTTAATAAGAATGCTGAACAGTTTTTAAGGTATTTCTTAGCAATTTTTATTTCTTCTTTTAAGAACTTTGTTCAGATATATATGTATATTTTAAATATTTGGATGTATGTATAACAATGGTAGAGAAGAAAACAAGAAATTAAGAGGGAGTGGGGGGTACATGGGAGGAGTTGGAGGGACTGGGAGGGATAGAAGTAATGGAAAAACAATACTCACATATAAAATTCTCAAAAATAAAATAAAATTTCAAAAATTGGAAAATAAAAAATATGCTAAAAAGTGGATTATTTCTCTGATTTTAGTAGGTAAAGGGTTTTGCTTTCCCAAGGATAATCACTAGAGAGATAAAAGCTCTCACATTATCCAAAATAAAAGTGAAATAAATACAAATAGAATTCAATAATTTATATTTTATTGTCACCACACTATTGGAATAAGATAAATCAACAAAGACATTTCAAGTGTTTTATTTATTTTTCCAAGAGTTACTATTAATGCTTTCATATACAGGCAATCAGCTTCAATATCTGTCTTACTGACATTTGTCTTTCAATCTGCAGTGTCCTAATTCTACCAAATCTCCTTACCAATAATTGTGTCTATACTTAACAGTGCACTAGCATATTTCCATTGAGTCAATATTCTAAAATCTTTCATCTCTTTCATGATTTGTAACTTTATAGTTGGTTCACATTGTATTTGCTTGATATACAAAATCATGTTTGGTAATAGACACAAAGAATTGTGAGGGCGGATTGTTGTACAAAACAACATTTTACACATTCATTAAGCAAGAAATGGTATAATTTTGTGAAATTCAAATTGTAACATTCAGAAAAAAAATAGTTATTAGAAAATTTTGAGACAAATGGGCTACAAATTAATGTGATTTTTTTTTTGGTGCTGTATTAGAGTGGTTCTATCATTGTAGCATTCCATGTATTCTCCACTATTATAAAGAAGAAAGAGACTAAAGCAAGCCAACAACACAGAGGAATACCACAAAATCTGGGGACAGAAAGAAACTCCAGAACATTGCTTCTTGAATTATACAGAGAAAATCAACCTTAGCTACTGTATTTATTGTGTTACCATGGCAAAAAAAAGTTATGTTTTCTCTCCAAGATACAGTTTCCAATGTGAAATAGAAATTAGAATGTTATACTTTTTCATAAATTTGTTGTGATAATTAAGTAGAAGAAATATTTAAAGCATTCTGCACAAATTTTAAGTGGTTAAACACTCAATGACAGCTACTACTACTTATGAGTACATACAAGATTAATTAGAATGGAAAGAAAAATTAAACTTATGTGTGCATGTATATGTGCGTGCATTTGAATGCTTAGTTCCTTGTAAAATTCCTGTTGAAATTTAATCCCCAAAGCAATACTATTAAGAGATGTGGATTTTAGGAATTAGTCTGTGAGGACTTTGCCCTCATGGATGGAACTTGAACCATGTGACAAGAGTGGGAAGGGCTAGGTAGAACTCTTTTTGTTTTTTGTATTTATTGCTAAGCAAAAACACAGGGTGCCATAATAGAAGGAGCAAGCAGCTGTCCCTAGATTGAGAATGTCCTGACACTTTGGTCTCAGACTCCTCAGCCAGTCACTGTCTTCATCAGCTCAGCTGTGTTTGCTTTCAAGTGACCACCAAGATTGAGCCTGTTGACTGTTGGCACTCCTTTATAGAAAGAAGTGCTGGGGTGGATCATTGGATCCTTACCTGAAATACAGGTGGCTCCTTTTTGCAACTCTCAGGCCTTTGTATGTAACTCTGCTCTAAATGCATGCTACCTTGTGGTCTAGGGAAGTGCTAGAGTATACAGAGTAAGCAGTATAGATGCCAGAGAAGGTTGACTGATGTGAAAGCCCATCTACGGGGCTATAGAGATGTCATCCTTCATATTGGTTGACCACTTCGCAATACAGCTGCGTTGAGGTCCCCCAGCTCCTGTAAACAACCTATGCAATGCAAACTCATGCTTTGAAGTTCAGTACAATAAACTCACTGGTTTCTCAGAGTGGAACTTCCGTGAAGTATAACTTGAGGGTACTTTTGTTTATGATTTAAGTTATTATTAGTGACTTAGTCATATATTTGTCTATGCAATCATCAAACTGTTACAAAAAGACTTGAATTACATTGCTCAGCACAATATTTCTCTAAATAAATGAAAATGAAAAGTATAATAAATACATATTAAATAACAAATATATAATAAATAATAAATGTGTAATAAAAATTTAGAACTATGAAGCTTTGGTATAGTGTTTGTCATGTCTATCTTTACAATTTTTCATCTTTATTAAAGATGCTTGAGGTTAAAGGACCGTCATATGTTTTAAAATATTCGATGCATATTTCAATCACAAGAATTGGGATGTTTCTTATTTTTACTAAAATTGGAAAACATTTTTATAGAGAAGATTGAGGTGCTTATTTATGAATTAATGGTCATTATTCACTTTGGAAAAAAGAATGTGTTACACAATGGATTCCTTCTATTTGATTACCCTATCCTCATTATTTCAGTCTTTGATAAATATGTATTGAAAATACCCTATAGACAAGAACATGTGTGTTATTTTATCAATAAAATTATAGGCACAAAGGACAAGTGGCTTAAAGTACATGGGAAAGTAAATCATGTATACTGACAGCTAAAATAAAATTCATATATTTAGAACAGCTGAGCACTATACACTGAGCCACTCTTAGGCATCGGTTGCTGTGTGGAATCCTAAAACATCAGGGGAGGGAGTTGCTACAGCCCTGTAAAGCTTACGGCCCATTTCCATAGATAATCACAATTGAAGAGATGGGCAAGAGAGGAAGATGTCTTTTAACTACACAGCCTGTGAGGAGGAAGGTGCTAAGAACCTATTTTGCCAAATCTTTTAACCTATAGGCTGATAAAAGTTTCAACGGCTCAGATACAACAATGAAAGTATTAAAATATTAAAGCATAGTTAGTTATTGTTCAAATAATGAGGATGAGACATTTTTAAGACAACTAAGAAGACTTTTGCTTTCCTTAAAGACGGAATTGCAGAGATAATTTATCCTTCATTTTAAATCAACCAAAGGGACAAAAAAGGATGTAATTTTGAAGTAATGACATCAGGCAACAAGATTAATAATCTTTAAATGCTGGGGAAGAGTTAGGCATGTGCTATGATTGTCTTTTGCCTCTGCATTCTGAATGTTCCAAGCTGTGGCAAGGGGTGGCCAGAAACCTGTACAGAGCCAACAGACCCCTGAGTTGAGAAGAAGGATTTTGTAATTAACAGGGACATACAGACTGGGTCTTTTAGGCAGGGTACGAGGAAATATCTGGAGATAGAGAGCAAAGTATCAGTAAGTTTATTTAAAAGAGCTCAAAATGGGCAATTTCTATAAACTTTCCTGACCCCAATAAGCAACCTCCCTCCACTATCAACATTCTACCTTTATGATATATTTGTTACAAAAAAAAAAATGTGTACTGACACTGTTGTTCTTAATAAGAAGTAGGCAAACATAGCTTTTCAAGGTATGTATAGATTAAATGTTTGCTGGCCTTCCTTCCATCTTCCTTCCTTCCTTCCTTCCTTCCTTCCTCCCTTCATTTTTTCCTTCTATATTTTTCTCTTCCTTCCATCCTCCTTTCCTTACCTACCTCCATCTTTTTCTTTCTTTTCTTCCTCCCTTCCTTCCTCCCTCTCTCCCCTCACTCTCTCACTTCCTTCGGCAGTGCTGAGAATAAAGTCCAAGGCTTCCAAATATGCTAGGCAATAACTGTACCACTGAACAATAAATATTTTATTCCTGACATCGACATTAATGTGTATAATTTTAAGAAACTGTCATATTAAATCAGTTATCAGAACTGATATATAGCACATCAAGTAAAGGACTTCCTATTCTATGTAAGAACATAAAAATAATTACTGTGCCTTTTTCTGTTAAACATCAAGATGGTTATTGGTATGAGTTAAATTGGAAAACGTAAAATTGTATCCATTATAATTTTAATCTAATAAACTGATAATTATTACTCATGAACTTCTATTATACTACCTTAAAGATGACTGATATTCTTTTATTTTTCTTCCTTTACTCAACCAATACAGTACCTTAGTAAGACTACTAATCATTAAAGTCACTAGTGTACAATTTAATCATAATTCTATACTTTAAAATTTTTTTACACTTATTTTTTATTTCATGTGTGTGTTTTGCCTACATGTGTTTAACTGCATTCAGGAGTGCTGTTAGTTTTCAGGTGGGTGCTGGGAACCCAAAATTTGTCCTCTGCAAGAGCAGCATGTGTTCTTAACCACTGAGGAATGTCTCCAGCCTCTAACTATATTTTACTCTCAAAGACTTTACATATATTCAGAACCTGACAACACACCTTTCTAGATTCATAAATAGTTTTGCAAGGATAACACCTTTTAAATATTAAGAAAAAAACTTACTTGTACAGTTGGGTAAAGTTCCAGACCATGTTCCATTGGCTGTGCATTGTCTAACAGAGGGTCCAGAAAGGATGTAGCCATCCACGCAGGAATAGACAACAGAACTGGAAAATGTTGTGCCATCAATTCGAAAGACTTTCCCATTGGCTGTTGTTCCTGGGTTGCCACATTGTACAGCTATAAAACAAATTGTTAAATAATAGTATCCATAGAGGTAATGAAACTAGAAATCGTTTCACAGAGTGAATGATGAAATCTTTCCTTTGAATTGCCCAGAGAAGTAATGAAATCCTTCAAACTTAGCAGTGAACTGTTTTTTATAAGTAGTTCTAATTCAAGATGAATTTATGTTTATTTTATTGACTTAATTACTAGACTGCAAGTCATAATAACATATTTTAAAGATTTTTGTTAGTAGCTTCAGTAAAATCTTCACAAAGTAAAGTGATTTTTAAGGAGTGTTGCCTTTAGGCACCACAAAAATCTTTCAGAGAAGGATTTTAAGAATCTCTGCCTAAAAACCAATTCATGTACAATTGGAAGATCTATAATAAGAATAATTTGTAATAGAGATTTAACTATATTTTGTACTTCTCTGAGGGTAAATATATAATTTAAATTTGTAATCATCCATGAATAATTTATATAACAGATTTGCATTAAAAAGTTATAACTCCTACATTTGGCATGGAGCACAGAAAAGAGCAGAAAGAGAGCACTGAATTCTTGTAATTGTCTTAAATAAGTTTTCACTGAACACTAAAGAGGATCACATGTGCAGATATATTTTAATGAGTAACAATATGTGATATGTTTACCTGGTTTATATTTTATATCAAGGTCATAGTAAACTTTAAAGATAACTTTTAACTAACCCAGAACTAAATGGAACACTAAATTTTATAATATTTCAGAAAACACTTCAGCATTTTCTATAATTTAAGGCTTAACATGTCTTAAATATTTCCCTTGATTGTCACTGTGTATTTCATTTGGCCCATCTTTTGATGTTTGTATGTATGTATGTATGTATGTATGTATGTATGTATGTGCAAGAATCTTAACCTTTTAAATTATGGACAAAGCTTAAACTCTAAACAATACTTTCAACAGACTCTACTACCTGGAAGACATTCTTACTGCTAAGTGTAATTACGCTTCATCAAAAGGAAATTCTTGTCTTATTTATTTGATCATGTGTCAGGAGACCCAGTGTTGGTACACCACAAGATGGATTTCATGAAGTGTCAGCCTTATTTTAGAATGTCAAATAATCTGAATTTTGAAATACAGAGCCAGCCCCAGTCTTTTTTTTTTTCGTTATAAACAACAAACAAACAAGAAAGTTTTTTTTTTTCTGCTATGGTGATTTAATTATAATTAAATCAGACTTCTATCCCCTTTACCTGCCATAACTCCATTTTAAATATTAAGCATTTCTCTTAGTGAAAGCATTCATATTTGAACTAAACTCAAGTAAAATGAACTTAAATGTGAAAAGGTAAGGGCAGCGTTTATGGGGAAAGAAAACAGAAGGTGTGGTGGATACAAGGAAAGAGGGACTGAGCACTCTGCCTGTCAGTAGTCACATTTGAGGGGAGTCAGCTTCATTGCTGACTGTGAACAAGGCAAGGCTTTAGTTACATTAAACACCACTGACAAAGCCATTTCACCGCAGGGAAGTTTGTCCCACAGTCAGTTGTCCTAATTTAATAAAAGTGATTGTTAACATTTATGGAACACTTATGACACTGCAGTCACATCTTTTCCAATGTTGTTCAATCTGCACTACGATGCCGGGCTAGTATTAATATCAATAGCATTTCTGAAGTGCCTAAAAGTTGCTTAGTGTCTCAGGATGGGATCGTTTATCTAACTTAAATTCCTAGGGTTGAGCTTGACTGTATATAATTAAAGCATTGCTCATATTCAGGATAGTGAATGAGTGATTTAACAATGCTTTTTATTGAAGTATATTTTATGTCAGACAATTTACATATATTTTCTATACATATATATTGATGTTCTTTTTGTTAGAAATGATTATTTTAGTTTTATTTTTAAATCATTTCTCCTTTTGATCAATGCCATAAATGATCTTTTCTAATATGTTCAAAATAAATAAAAGTACAAAGAAAAAATAGACTACACTAAGCTATAACATTTCATAAGATACTAATATATAACTTCATATAAGTATGCATATATTCTAATTAGTATATATATTCATTTCAAAGTTTACTTAAAGCACGTGCAAAACACAGAGTGAACAAAGTGAACCAAATAAAATATTAACACTGTGAGAGCAAAACCATACTATAATTCTGATTTAAAATTATGTTTTTAATTTTTAATTTATTTTTTCATTTTTTATTGAGATTTTCAAATTTCATACAACATTGCTCACTCAAATCTAGACCCCATCCCTCATCCATGCCTCCCCCTCTCCCCACACTGAACCCTATGCACTTGCCATACATGCTGAGTACTATTCATTCAGGTGTTTGTACCCAAATGTCCTTCATATTTTTTATTTAACATTACATTTATAGTATCTTCTGTTATGTAAAGTTCAGAAACTGGATCCTTTTCCATATTTGTATAATCATGATTTCTCTACTCAATTTCTTGTTCTTAAGTATTAAATTTATTTTCTATTTTTCTATCATTCTGATTATATTTAATTATATATGCACTGATCTACATTGATACTATTTGTAAGATAAATATGTGAAAGTGGAATTCCTAAATCGAAGTTGTGAAACTATTCTAAATTTATCCATTTTTATATGATTGTGTATGGTAAATGTGTGGGGCACCTGTATGGGGGAGTGTATGGGTGAAAATGTGTGTGGTGCATATTAAAAGTTGATATCCTGGATCATCCTTGATCACTCTTTCACTTTACTGAATGGGGCAGAGAGGGTCTCTCATTCAAATCAAGAGAAGGCAAATAGGGCTAGTCTTCCTAATCAGCTTGCTCTGGGAAATCTATGCAAGAATTAGAGGTATGCCACAACATCCATGACCCTGAACTCTGGTCTTCATGCTTATGGGGCAAATGCTTTAACCAGAGTCTTCCCCCAAACCTAGCTGAAACTTTTGAAGCCTATTGCAGTACTGTATATAAACTATATACACATGTATTGATAGTGTTAAATCTTGCATGCTTTCATAAACATCTATATTGTCATTTGTCATCTTTAAAAAAAAAAACTTGCCAATTTGTTTAAAATGTTACATTCTTGGTTGAAGTTCTCTCTTAATGGTCAAATTAAGTAATTAAAAGTGTTTATAGCTTTATTTTTACATGTGCTTAACATAATAACAATTTTAAAATGTAATTAGGAAAATAAAAATATCGTTGAGTGCACAAATCTGTGTACTGCACTTCATAATTTTTCTCATACAAATGGTATGTCCATAGTTGTTAATGTACAGGGCTTACTGTTATATTTAACTAAAGTTCACATAATGTACATTTTTTTCATAACACATCATATGCTGTTCTAATATTTATTAATCCATGCAGTATTAAATTTTATAAACAAAACTGTGTAAATAATGTTTTGCAGTGTGAAATTATTTCCAATTTCTGGTGGCTAAAAAATTATTAAATGGCCAGCACAGTGGTTCACACCCTTAGTCCCCAAACTCAAGTGGCAAAGACTGGCAGATCTCTGTAAGATGGAGGCCAACCTGGTCAACATAGTGAGTTTCAAGCCACCTGGGCAATAGGGACACTCTTTCTCAAAAAGACAAAAAAATATATAAAATATAATTTATAATTGTATTATTTCTTTTAACAAGTTCATCTTCTTTAGGAAAAATTCTGAGATGTAGTACATGAAATTGCAGATGTGTCCGATAAATATATATATATATGTGTTTTTGTCATATTTTTCTCAAAATATAACAACCAAAATCATCACTATTTGGAAGTTGGAGAACAGCTTGTAGAAGCTGGTTTTCTCCTACTACCATGTAGATCACAGGGATCAAAATCAGTTTGTCAGATCCTGTGGCCAGTACCTTTACCAGCTGAGTCATTTTACAAACCCAATTGAAGTGTTTTAACATTCTAATTTTGCAACACACACTATAATTTCATATTACCATTTACAGTATAAACAATATGGAAGTTGGAGAACAGCTTGTAGAAGCTGGTTTTCTCCTACTACCATGTAGATCACAGGGATCAAAATCAGTTTGTCAGATCCTGTGGCCAGTACCTTTACCAGCTGAGTCATTTTACAAACCCAATTGAAGTGTTTTAACATTCTAATTTTGCAACACACACTATAATTTCATATTACCATTTACAGTATAAACAATCTATTAATGCTTAATCATGATTTCATGACTTGTATTTCTTATTTTCCTGAAGAGATATCTCAGTGGTGAGAGCTTTCTAGAAAGTACCATGTTTCCAAGGCCCTATACAAAAAAAAATAGTTCTTCTTTTAAGGAAAATCCTGGAGATTATTGGGTCATCTTTTCTTGCTCTTTGTCTTATCAGTTGCTGGGATTTTTCACTCTTCTGTGGTCTCTTTTCATATCCTTTCCTATTCATCTACTAAAATGGTTTCAAAATAATTCACATGAGCTTAGTTCAAGAAATATTAATTCAATTATTTACATTACAATTGATATGTTTATTATCCAAGTAGATATGCCAACAAACAATGTTAATGGTCTACATTACATCTATAAAATATTTCTAGGTCTGAGATACCACTCATATGTAATGTGGCATTTGTAGTGAAACCTTCATTATGAAAGAGGAATTCTTCAGAAAACAGTTCAAAAAACTGAAAACTTTGATCTGCTTTATTTCCTTTTACCCAACTGTTACATTATCTAAGTCCTCTATGTGTATTAACTGAGTTGCAATTCTTTCTTAACATTAGAACTGTTCCAACTAAAAATGGCAACTATCTTTTCTAGAACATGAATACTAATCTTAAATATAATTAAAACATTCCTATACAATAGTTAATCAAAGGCAGAAGAATGTCCTATTGAAAATCACTATTTGTACATCAATGCACTTGTTTATAACAGATCTTTTATGTAACTTTGACAGTTTAGCTTTTGCTATAAAGCAATCACACTTTATTTTATACCACAAGGAAAAATTCTCTTTACATTTCACTTTGTACCCAATATTACAAAGATTTAGCTATATCTAGTGTGAGTCACTAAGGACAATTAGCCACTTTAAATACTTTAAAGTTTACACATATTAACAATTCTACCGATCAGATACTGTGTTCTGTGAATAAAAAACTGAAGTGTCTTTCTTCCATTTCTACAAACTTAGAAAATGAAACATATACCAAAATAAGGTTGGTGTCAGACCATACTATTTTTTCTACTGTCTCTACTACAGATAAAGAGGATAAAATAAAATCTTTCTGGCAGTCTTTACTTTTCACTCTAAGTATTTGCTATTTTGTTAATGATTTGTATATAAGTGACCAACAAAATGTTTTAATGTAATTATTCTCTTTCATATTTCTCTGATGGGGGGAATATCAGTAAAAATAAAATATGGGTGTATTTACTCTGTGATGTGTGTGGGGGGGGTGCAGGTAAGAGTAATAATTATCTTTAAAGTGCCCAAGTGAATTTGGATACTCATTAAATTCCAATGCCATATTAGTCAGTCTCTCATTGCCGTGAAAAAAAATATACACCCTACATAAACCACATAGGAGGAAGGATGCACTTTATATCACAATTTTAGAGGTTATATCATGAGTCAGCTGGCACCATCACCTTAGTCTTGTGATGAGAACATCACAGGGGCCTGCGAAAATGGCAGAGCTAAGTTGCTTAATTGCAGAGATCAGGAAGTAGAAAGCAGGAAAGGAAAAAGACGAGGGCCACAATTCATTCTTAAAAGTTATGCTCCTAGCCAGGGGCTCCTCCCAAGGCCACGGGACCCCTGAGGAACAGATCCTCAAACGACCTCAAGAGTGAAAACAAATCAGTTTATCTGGTCCAATGGTATGTCCTTAAACACCCAAAAGGGAAGTATAACCA
>NW_008353031.1:197055-205598 GCF_000622305.1 Nannospalax galili
AATAAATAAATAAATAAATAAATAAATAAATAAATAAATAAAAGTTATGCTCCTGGCTACCTACTTTTTCTAACAAGGCCTGCCTTCTAATTCTACCAAAAATTCTGTTCAAGTTATCAATTGATTAGAGTTAGTTAACTACTCGGGACAGAAACCATCATCTCATGTTGGCTCTAGAAACAGCCTCAGAGAGACTCAGATACGCACTTTACTAACCTCTCCATCCAATTCAGTTAACAGACAAGATTAAATATTACAATCATTCTCAATAAGTTAGTTTCTGCTGAAAATTACCTTTGCATTCTGGCTGCCTTCCAGTCCAACTGCCATTGGATAAACATATTCTTTCTTCTGAGCCATGAAGGATATAACCAGTGTCACAGGCAAAGCGTACAATACTTTTAGTTCTGAATTCACTTTCTTGTCTAGAGCCATGACCAGGAGTACCTGGATCCCCACATGTCCCAGTAGTGTCCCCTGCAATGTAGTAAAGTTCAAGGTAGTTTATTCAGTGCACATATATTAAGGCCATAATTTAGGCCAACAGTCTAGTAGGCATTTGTCTTGTGCATGCTATTTTCATGTAACTTGACCATAGAAAAATGGAGCTCATATTTCCCTTCTGACTCCAATCATAAGAAGGGTAAATGCAAATGAAAAAGAAAATGGCTTCTGAGTATGGTATTATTTTCCTTATCGGTGATATTTTGAGACTTTATTAAATATGTTATAGACATTTCATTATTAATTCCAGAATCTAGTTAATAACCAAGCTATTAGAAAATGTGTAACTGGCAGTACTGTGGACACAAAGGATAAAATTTAATAAATTTATAAAATTAAATAAAAATTGTATTCAATCATTAAAATTTTTCATACTCTGAATTTTCTGATTATTGATAATCTTTCAGCTGTTATTCTATATGCTAGGTACATGTAAATATTCAAACAGAGTTCTGGTAGGCTATAATTTCTCTTCCGATAGCTGTGACCCAAAACAAATCACCTAACTGAATATTTTTCATGTATGAAAACATAACAATAAGTTGAATGATTCAGTTTTCTAACACGGATTTTACTCATGACTAGGTGTTCAACTTTTAATTTTAGTTTTAGAATTTCTGTCCTTTAATGTCCTTTAATACAGAGAGAGAAAAAGTAAAAGTGAGAAAGACAGAAAAACAGAAATACAGAGAGACAGCGAGACAGAAAGCTTTTTCTGGATGTCTCTTTTGACAGTTCTGTATATTTGGAATCTTTCTTTACAGTTTCTGTTTTCCAGTTATGTAATGTTACTTATTACACAAAATTTTAAGACCAATATTACATATTTAAATGTTGCAACAATTTATTATGAAATTCAGTAGTAGGTTTTTAATATATTGTGTGTAGGAGGGGTTATTTCCATGAGTAGTCAACCATCTGAGAGTTAAATTATTATGAGCAACTCCAAGTTAATACTAGTTTTCAAAATAAAATTGGAAATCAGTGTATATTTATATTAATCTATAAATTAAATGGGAAGTTCCAAGCAATCACTGTATAGAGATTAACCAGTATTTATAAGATTTGGAGACTAATAATTTCACCATTTTTACTTCTAAAGTGAAAACAATACTTTTGTATTGATTAGTTAGTTATCTACATAATCTGCACAAAATAAAATAATATAAATAGAGTAGACAGCATGTAAATAAAAATGAATGGCAGTAAAATTAGTGTGACATCTAGTTAAAGGGTAAAAATAAATAGTATCAAACACGGAGTCACTCTTTAAGATTTAAGTATTTCTGTAGAAAAGAAGTTGGGTACACAACCTAGGAAACATTTATCAAATACTCTATCAACAGGTCGTTTATTAAACATAAGTTTACTCTTCATTCACTTAAAGATTGTGGTTGTAAGGACTCAAGTTATATGCTATCAGTAATATCTAGGGTTGATATGCGTAAATGGGTTCCATATGCTTGCTAGGTCATTTCAAAAGAAAACATCTAAGACTTCATGTTTTTTTTAACTATGCCAGTAATTAATCATTTGTTCAGAAAAAAAAAGAGAGAGAGAGATTTAACTCTGATAAAAATCACATATAAAATTGCCCTCTGGGGAAAATCAAATTTGGTATCTAATATACAAAATGTCTCTTTTAGATGAAGAAGTTACACCATTTTTATGAATTAAATCACTTCCCACAGGGTAGTATGTCTAGCACTCATATAATTCTTTACATTAGACACAGCACAGCCCCCAAAATACACCTGTAATTATCATCTCAAGAAGTAGCATTTTGTCTCTCAACTTATATAACCTTACAAATAATCCAATGAATAGCTAAGCAAAGGTTCAAACTAGACTCATCATATTTTCAAAAGAAGTGTAGTATGTCCTTAGATCATTTATGGCTTAATAAATAATAATGATTTGCAAACACACAATCCCATGTACCAGTAGTACCTGAACAATGAGGTTGTGATCCGCTCCAATGTCCATTTAACTGGCAAGTTCTGGATGCCTGTCCTAGAAGAGAACGCTTCCCTGTGCAGGAATAGTGAACAGTAGACCCAAAAGTATACTTCTCTCCAGACAGGACCGCATTAGGAGGAACTCCAGGGTGTCCACAGTCAATCACTACAATACATAATTATTGAATATAAAATTTTTTTATATCTCCTATCGAACAACCTGAATCAAGCTGCTTGTAAAATAACTCAGAACTAAATTTTCTGCTATAACATATCAAAGGATTGTCCAACCTGTGGCTTATAGTCCACATGTGAAGGAGGGCAGCTATGACTATGTACAGACGTAAAATCGTCAACTTAAAACATTGTGATGTTTTATTTATTTACTTATGTATTTATCTATTTTGGTAACACAATTTGCAGTTCTCAACTGTTAATTTTATGGACAACAACATTGTTTCTCAATGTCAAAAGTTTGGACACATCTTTAGAGTCTAAAGCATCTAGTAAACAAACATCTACATAAAACTCAGCTTTTAAAGGAAAATACAGAGTTCACCAGGCATGTTGGTGCATGCCTTTGATCCCAGCACTAGCAGGCAGAGGCAAGCAGATCTCTGGGAGATGGAAGCCAGCCTGTTCTCCATAGCAAGTTCCAGGTCATCTGGGACTACAGGAAAACCCTGACTCAAACAATAAAAGCAACAAAAATACAGTTCCCAGTTATGGCAGTTGTAGTTAACCCATTCATCCTGAGGATGAGTCTAACAAGGACTTGTAAGATAAGTACTTATACACATGTTTGCATGATTAACATGTGTGCATTTAGGTAATGTGCCCATGGATTTGAAATGTGTATGTACCTGGAGAAGGATGTAGAATTTACTTGAAATAGTGAGGTAGACTGACTAAATAAGGATTCATGGAAGCCATGTAAGACTTAAAGAAAGACCAAACAGAAATTAAAGGGGAAGAATTTGGGGACTAGAGAATAGAGAAGATTCCTATGATTCAAAATCTCTGAGTCACATTGGTGAGCATAGCTGCCTTCCAAAATCTGTGTGTCTACAACCATTCCATTCCAGATGTAGTACAAAGCTTCAGAGGTTTCTCATTCACAATGTTGTTGTATATAGCAAAATCAGAAATGAGAAGATGTGGCTGGATTAGTGATTCACTGGTTAAGAGCATTGGTTGCTCTTGCACAGGATCCAGGTTCAATTATCAGCACCAAAACGGCAGCTAACAACTGTCTGTAACTCCAGTTTCAAGGGAATCTGGTGCGCCTTCTCACCTCCACAGATGTTGCAGGCACTGGTACACTTACATACGTGCAGGCAATATACTCATACTGTAGCCTGGAAATTACTCATTCCTATGAAAAGTGTGGGCTATCAGCAAGCATGAGGCATCCTGGGAAGAGGGTTGGAGCCCAGCCTCTGGGAGATGGAGAGTTAGCACATTGACGAGATTGGAACAGAAAAGGAAACGTGTGTGGCCACTGGGGCAAAGGACTCACACACTGTGGGGTGAGATACACAGGGCTGCAGGCGAAAGCTAAGAGACTGTGGGCAGGGCTTGAATGGAGCAGAGTTAAGAGAAGCCGATTTCTTTGTAAATCATCCCTTCCCAAATGTAGAAACTATTCAAAATTCAGATAAAAAAATGTGTTATGCTGGTTTGTTTAACCCTGTCAGGCCCACAAGACCCAGAGTGAGTGAGGGCAGGTCAAACAGAGAGGGTAAGGGAAAAATATAGTGCAACACATACATATAAAAAATATTTTTTTAAAAAAAGAAATGAGATTGTAGAAGCTTGGGAATTATGTGTGCTCACTATTAATCAGGCTCAGAAAAAGATACAGTGCTATATGTTTCTAGAGTATCAAACAGCACATAAAGGAGACATTGTCTTCAAAGAGTTTTTTGACTATCAAAAACTAGCATAGTGTGGTGTAATATATAAAAATGAGAAAGCAAAATCTGAGTTTAAAAACAGCAACTGATTGTAGAAGCTTGGGAATTATGTGTGCTCACTGTTAATCAGGCTCAGAAAAAGATACAGTGCTATATGTTTCTAGAGTATCAAACAGCACATAAAGGAGACATTGTCTTCAAAGAGTTTTTTGACTATCAAAAACTAGCATAGTGTGGTGTAATATATAAAAATGAGAAAGCAAAATCTGAGTTTAAAAACAGCAACTAAAGAACGTAAGGTTTAGATGTTCTACAAAGAGATACTTTTAACACTACTGTAGTTACAAAGATTATGTAATTATTTAAATAATCAGGTTAGTCTACCAAAAGAAGTAAATAATTTTTGTTTCACAGACCAAATTACTGAATTATTTTCATAGACATTGAAATTTTGTTAACACATTGAAAAATTTGTTTCTTCATTAGTACATGAGTGTTGTTACAAATTTTAATCCTTAAAAGAGTTTACGGTTAGCTTTTCAGAGGGGAGAATGTTAGAGTAGCCAAAAGCCCCATAAAAATAAATAAATGAAAGCAGAACAAAAAGAAAAGAAAAAGAAAAAAGTGATGGGGACATATGGGAGTTGTTGGAGGGTAGGGAGTGGGCATGGATTTCATCACAACACCTCATATTCATGTATAAAATTCTCAATAAAGTATTTGTAAAAGTTTTTTAAAAACTTCAAAAATGTAAATGAAATTCTTCAAAATAAACATTAACTATAAAACAGCTTTATTATTTAGTATAACCAGTAGTTGCTGGAGCAATGATTTCTTGGCACATTAATCCAACAGTCCATGAAGTGTGGTAGAACGGAAGACATCTAGACAAGGAACTTATAGAACATGTGGCTGTGTAGTTTGAACCAATTAAGTCAATATAATTCCTTTTGTGATATAGCTTTAGCTATTAGATGACAATAAACATCCGTGTTTACATAACATTTTCTTTTTTAAAAAATTTATTTATTTATTTATTTATTTATTTATTTATTTATTTATTTATGTGTGTGTGTGTGTGTGTGTGTGTGTGTGTTTCCGTCCTTTTCTGGATCCCCTGGAGCTGGAGTTATAGGAGTTGTGATCTGCTATCTGAGTGCTGAGAACCAAACTCCTATTCTCTGGAAGAGCACCAAGTTTTCTAATCACTGAACTATTTCTGCAGCCTCTACATGACATTTTCTAAAGGAACAATTCACATTATCTACTTACTGATACATTCTGGCAAAGGTTTGTCCCATTGGCCATTTGGCTGACATATCAAAACTGAAGAGCCAAATAAAAAATATCCTGGATTACAGTCATAGAACACCACAGTGCCATAGGTGAAATTTCCATGCTCAATTTTGCTTTCTCTTTTGGAATTGGCTGGAATTCCAGGATCAGAACAGTTTACCACTAAATAAATAAAAAAATAAAATGGTTCTTTTAGAAAAATATAAATATACCCACATGTATTTCTATTAAAAAGTTTAAAAACATAGTGCCAGATATTATTATAATCCAATAAATATTCCAGAAATCAAGTTAATCCATGAATTAGTGAGATTATAGGTAGAAATATATGTAGTTGAAACTTTAGAAAACAAGTTTTGGCAATTTTTTTGAATAATAGCCACTACACAAGAACTGTGCTGAGTATGGATAAAGAATGATACCACTTCAGATATTTTTGTTGACCACAGGGGGAGGGAAATTTAGGAAAACCAACATTTTTAACAAAAATGAAACATAAAATTTCTTTGAAAAATTAAGAACTCACTAGAATACCAAAAAGTGCATTCATTTTTATTTTTTATTTTTTGTTTTGTTTTGAGACAAGGTCTTCCCATAGCCCTAGCATGTCTGGAACTCACTATGTAGGCCAGACTGGCCTTGGTCTCGCAGAGATTCTCTTGCCTCTGCCTCCTGAGTGCTGGAATTAAAGACATGAACCACCACACCCAGCTATAGTCCATTATTTTTGGATCCAAATGCAATTTAAACTGATCTTATGTTCCTTCTGTAAGCAGTCTCAATAGGTGCAACCCAATAATGTTAAACAGAAAAACGGTCTCACAATTTGCTTTTAAAAACTCAACAATTAAAATAAAATGGAGGCATCACTCCTGAAATGACATCAGTACTGAAAAATGTTTTGTTTAATATATGTCTATACCCATAAAACAACACATACACACATTTTTTCAGTTTATTAAGCACTTTCCTGTGTTCTGCACATGCTCTTTCACATTCACCACATGTGCCTTCACAGACACACTGCTGCAATGCCAAGTAGAATATGGTGAGCTAGTTACCTTTGCACACAGGTGGAGGGTGACTCCACTGCCTGTTGGCCTGACACTGTGCCTTTGTGGGCCCTTGCATAAGATACCCAACATTGCAAGAGAATGTTACCACATCATTAAAGTTGAACCCGTTTCCACTTGTTCTTCCATAAATTGGACTACCAGGGTGACCACAGCTAACAGCTAAATCATTGGCGGGAGGAGGAAAAATAAAGAACATTTAGTTATCAATTATCTCAGGACAATTATCCTTAATCATTTCAAACAAAGTGGAAAGATCACTTTATATGTTAATACATACAAAGTACTTTTACTAATTAAAAGAAACAGAATTCAGTGGAATAATTTATTAGCAAACTGAAAAACAATAGAAAATACAGAATTTTTTAAAACCATATTTTTAGAAAGTACTTTATGTGTGCATGTGTGTTTGAGAGAGAGAGCGGCATATGTGTATGTGTATGTGCTACATGCACACATATGTGTGTGGGTATATGACTGGAGAACAAACAAGAGTGCTGGGTGGCTTCCTCTAACTCTTTCTGACTTATTCCTTAAAGGCAAGTTTTAGCCCATAACCTGGTGTTTGTGTTTTGTCGATGAGGCTGGTGATCAGTTTGCCACAGCAATCTTCCTGTCTCCCTGCTCCAAACACTACAATTACAAACACAATCGAAAGCACACCTGATTTGATACATGGGTGCTGGGCTCTGAACTCAGACCTTGACCATTGTGCAACAAGCACTCTTAACACTGAGCCATTTTGCCAGCCCTCAAATTACCATAATTTAATAAAGTGGTTTCACATACCTTCTTCTATTTACTTTTTTGCTGCAATTATTGTTCTTTTGTTTGTTAATAATAGTGATAATCAAAAAATTGTAGGAATGAGCTGTGTGTGGTGGCACATGCCTTTAATCCCAGCACTGAGGATGCAGAGACAAGTGGGGCTCTGTTAGATAGATACCAGCCTGGTCTACATAGTGATTTTGGGGCCAGCTGGGGCTAATGGGAGACCCTGTCCCCAAAATGAAACAAACAAACAAAAATTCTAGGGAATGACTGGAGTTTCAAGCTCTAGGTACGAGCAGCAAGGAAAAATATTGAAGCAATTTTCATTTTCTACTTATTTTTAAGGACTGAGGCACTTGAAGCATTTTAACATTTAAATTTATAATATTTTAATATAATGAAATATTTATTTTTATATTATTTAGACAAAATTTTTATGAAGAAAATCTCGATTGGTAAAAGTGTTCTGGTCTTCATAGGATAAGATACTGTAGACAGTAGGAAATGCCCAGTGGTGCTGCTGGAGATATCTCAGTTATATTTTGAGAAAACGATATTAGCATCCCCTAAACCAACCAATCTTCCTTGGTTATTTTTGATAATTTACCACAATTTTATTTGGAAATTTTTTCCTTAGGAAAATTATTTAGAACATTTTAATGTTATGGTTCTAGTATGAATTTTATGTAGTGCTAGATTTCCCTGAACACTGTACCTCTATGAACTGTTTTATTGGGACACCCCCCTCTGTTAATCAGCACAACTCCAGTAGCACTTTATATTAGGTACATTAAAGGACCACAGTCACTTTTAGCACCTTGTAAATGACTCAGGAGCAACTATTTTTCAGCTGTATTGTTAATGTCAACCTACTAATTTGGAAATTTAACTGTATCTTATTCTTGTCAATAAAAAAACAGTTTTCCCCTGAGGGCCAATTCTCATTTATAGTCTCAATTATTCTACCAGATAAACAGTTTCATTACTTGGCCATGCTTGATTTTAGGTGAAAAATTAAAAAAAAA
>NW_008353031.1:205621-208295 GCF_000622305.1 Nannospalax galili
GATGTATAATCAACATCATGGTAGACGTGGATAATGCTCACATTGAAGTTGTGTGTGTGTGTGTGTGTGTGTGTGTGCACGCATGTGTGTGTTAATACTCAAAAGTATTTTCCATAATATTCCTATTGATTAGATAAAACTTTGACAATGATTTGTAATTTATAAATATTAGTTAAATTAGTCAGTGATTAAATAAAATTATTCCTTGCATTGAACTCACATTAAAGAACTACATTCTCCAAAATTTCCAAAATATCTATCCATTATCTTATGAAGTTATCATTTAAACATACTGATGACTTTCCTACCATTTATTAAACAATATTTTAAAAATACAAATGTAAGTAAATATGGACAGAAATTATTAGGAGAAATGGGAAAATATGAATAATTAAGAAAAAGTGCAATATATATCATGTTTTAGGATTTGGTATAATAAACTATAATGGAAGTAATCTTTTTCTTTTTCTTTCTTTTGTTTTTTTCTTTTTGAAACACGATCTCACTGTGTAGCTCTAACTGGCCTGCTCATCTCTCAAAACCAGCTCCAAAGGCTGCTAGGGCAAGGAGAGTTCTGAGCTTTCCTCTGAAGACACAGACTGCATGGGACTGGATGTTAACCAAGCACAGGAGGCTGGTCAGAGATGCATCTTGGTAAGAGAAAGAAATGAGAGAAATATCTACCCATACCATGTGCCACAGCAGGTAGTCTAACTTAAAGCCTGTCCTTGACTGAATCAGATGAGATGTTGTAAAAGGGTTCCACCCAAAGAAAGAATGTGTATCCGTTTGGAAGAACACTTGCTTAGCTACTTAGCTTTCAGAATGCCTGGAATTGATTTTATCAACACACACATACACACACACACACACACACACACACACACACACAAACACATGAGAGAGAAAGACAGAGACAGAGAGAGACAGAGACAGAGATACAGAGGGACAGAGAGAGACAGAAAGAGAGAGACAGAGAGAGAATATGAATTTTCTCCAGGATAAAGGTGTTTTGAGGAAAGGCAGCACAGCTCTAGCCTGAAAGTCTCAGGTTAGCAGTCCATAACAACCACAGTTGTTTATAAATTAAGTGATTTCCCTTCAGCTTCTACTAAGCCTTATTTGGACTCACCTCACACATGGTTACTGTCAAGATGGACAATTAATAGTAGGAAAACTTTTAGCTTCATTTGTGATGTCCCCACCACAAAGCCTCTTCTTCCACAAAGCTACCCCTAACCTGCCACCAGACCCCATACAGCTCATCACTTTCTATGCCTTCATGCCTCAGCCCTTTACCATGTGAATTTTCCACACACAGAATGCCCTCCTACTCTCTGTCTTGTAAGCTCTTGGGCTTTCTCATCATTAAAAAGAGAAACAAATAAAAGCAGTATAGCCAAAATCATACTTTATAAGTGGGAAAAGATCTATTACAACTCCAAAGCACAACTGCCGTATTTAAAGAGTAATAATGAAATGCAATTATTTGAATACCATTTTAATGTATGACTTCATAATTAAATTTATCACAAAAGAAAACTTTTGAAATGCCAAGTTTTTCATTAAATAAAACCTAAAAGTATATGTACCAATATATTTTCTATGAATTGAAAGAGATTGAAAATATCGATGCAATATATTTTCAAGTAATTGTTAAAGTATTTCAATTAATTATCACAAAATATTACACCTACTCCATACATATGCAATCTTGATTCGTTTAGAATCTGATGGCATCTGAGGCTAAAAGGAGCCACAATGAAAAACACTTTTAACTATTTAGTTTATGAAGGAATTAGACTTCTGAAGTGTTAAGTGACTTGAATTAACTGGCCTAATTAGCAGTGGGACTGAACTGAGACAATAGTCTCCATATGTCTGATGACTTTTTCTTCACTAATTACACTTCACCTGGATATGATTTTATGGGCTAGCAATAGCATCCTAATTATTAGAACACATCAGAAGAATTTTCCACTATAAAAGTTCATATCACAAGAATGTTGGCTCTGTTATACAGCAGCGTCAACAACTTCAAATTCTTATACTAAAAATATGTTGAGAATATACCTTCCATGTACAAATATTCACTTGTAAACATTTATATAAAATGCTAAGGTCCGAAACTTAAATTTTGCCTTTATGAAATAATAAATATAATAAAGTATCTAACATTTTATCCTATTTTCCTTGTGAATGGTTTTATATGCTCCAGAATACAGCTCATTATTAAAAAAATCACATAATAGTTATACACCTAGACTATAAGCTTTATTTTCAACTGTAATCTACACATAATATATAAATAAAACTTTCATCTTCTTTAGGAAAAAAAAAACATGATTTGCTAATCACTCTGAAAAGTCCCTAATATTTTGTCATGCTTACTTACGCACACAGGATGGGAGTTGACCAGACCAATTATGATCCTGTTGACATATCCTCACAGAAGAACCAATCAACCGAAAACCAGGATTACACTGATATACAACTGTGTCTCTGTATCCATAATTTTCTCCAATGACTTGACCATTCACAATTAGTTCTGGGATTCCACAGTGACCCGCTGAAATATGCCAAAAAAAAAAGATTTTTATTCATGTGACTGCTGATTTGTTATGATGATTTCCATAGATATTTACCATTGTTAAACTTTTTTTTTTTTTTGGTC
>NW_008353031.1:208382-210052 GCF_000622305.1 Nannospalax galili
TTTTTTTTTGGTCTTTTTTGAGACAGGGTCTCCCTGTAGCCCCAGCTGTCCTGGAACTCACTATGTGGAGTAGACCAGGCTGGCCTTGAACTCAGAGATCCACCTGCCTCTGCCTCCCCAGGGCTGGGATTAAAGGTGTGCACACCCAGCCCTTTGTTAAACTTTTAAAGATTTCATTTTTATTGAATTTTTGTAATTTTTATGTAATATAGTTTGATGTTATTTAGATCTGCACCTTTCCCCACTGCCTCCAACCCCAACCCAATTTAATGTACTCTCTATAGCCTATAGAGTTTTATTTGTGTGCCCAAATATCCTTCAGTATGGGTCCATCCACTGAGCCCATTTAAGAGTTCCATCCCTCTAAGACATTGTCTCTTTGACTCTTTCCCTCCCCACAGCCACCAGTTGCTAAAAGTTCCTTAGGTTGGGTTGGGATTTCTTACCTACTTCCCTGTGTCTATAAGGAGATTTTGTCTGGTTTGGGCTTGCATAGGACTTGTGCATAGCATTATCAAACTTTAAAACCTTCATACAGAATTATGACACAAAGGAAAATATTATACATGCTGCCAAATAGTGTATTGGAAATAAAAAATAAATGTCTAAACTGTTTAGCATTATGAGTCTCATAAAGATTATGAAGAATTTCAATGTACAAAAATGAAAATGTAAGCCAGGTGTGATAATGCACGCCTTTGATCCCAGCAACTTCGGTGGCAGAGGCAGGAGGATCTCTGTGAGGTCAAGACCAGTCTGGTATCCATTGCAAGTTCCAGGCCAGCTGGGGCTACAGGGAGACCCTGTCTCAAAGTTAAAAAATAAAAAAAGAGAAGAAATAAAGATAGGAAGAAAAAAAAAAGTGAGAGGCAGCAGATAAGAGCACTGGCTGTTCCTTCAGAAGCCTAGGGTTCAAATTCCAACACCCACATGATAGTTAACAACAGTCTGTAGCTCGGGTTCCAGGGGATCCAACATCCTCTTCTGACCTCCGTGGCTATACCAAGACATGGGCGTACTTACATTCATGCAGTACACTTACATTCATGCAATACACTCATATACATAAAATAAAAATAAATTTAAAAATTAAAAAGAAACTATAGCATGTAAAAAATTGATTAATAAATATAAAGTGGTATTTAGGGACAAAATGGATAGATATAAGTGTTTCCCTCCCTCTTTCTGTGGCACAGGAGATTAAAACCAGGGCCTGTTCATGATAAGCATCATTCTATAACTGAGTGTATCCCTAGTCTAGTTTAAATGTTTTTATAAGAAAGAAAAAACACTATATAATCAATGACCTAACCTTTCACTTTAAGAAGAGTAAAGTGAGGATCAAAATAAAGAAGATAGAGTCATATTAAGCAGATAGAATAAAATATTTAAGACAATTCCTAAAATCTAAAAATAGAAAATAATAGAGACTACTAAATAATAGTAATCATAAGGTAAACGTCTTCTAAAATAACACCAAAATCGTTAAACACCTAACCAAACTTTTCAACATGAAAGAAGCCAGAATCATCAGACTTAGGAATGAATAAAGAGATATCAGTACAAAGCCTATAGAATCTAAAGCATATGGGGATGTTTAGAAGAGATTTATGGGAAAGCATTTTAATACTGAGAAGAAATTAAAAATTGCTTCAAAATTATAACTCACC
>NW_008353031.1:210165-216571 GCF_000622305.1 Nannospalax galili
ATTTAGTAAATATTTGAATTACTGAACAAAATCTTCCCAATATAAAACACAGCTAAATTCAAATTTTTAAGGGAGAATACGTAAGACTGGAAAATTTAAAAATTTATGAAAGAAAAAAAAATTTTTAAATGAAAACTTGTAGAAAACAACTCAGAAAAAAATCATTCCCTAGCTTGTTTATAAAGAAATGACAGCATGAGTACTTAAGCCTGGAAAAGGCCAATGTTCTTCATGAACCAAATAATGATGTCAAAAAATTTCAGAAAGTCCGTATGGAACATACATACATAAAAATTCATCAATACCACCTGGAGTTTATCCATAAATGAAAAGTTGTTGTATATATTTTAGCCATCAGTAAAGATGAACAAAATTATATTTATGGAAGAATGGGATTTCTTATTTTTTTTCCTGTTGCTGTGATAAAATACCCTGACCAAAGCAACCTAAGGAAGAAAATGTTGATTTCTGGCTCACAGTTCAGGTACATTATAAAAAGGGAGTCACAGAGGCAGGAGCTTGAGGGAGCTGGTCCATTGTATCCATACTCGGGAACAGAAAGCAATAAATCTACTCTAGTGCTCAGCTTGGCCTCTGCATTGTATACAGTCCAGCATAAACCACCCAGGAAATGGTCCAGCTCACGATTAAGATGGGTCTTCCCACAGCAATAAACTTAACCAAGACAATCATCCCTCAGAGAAATTCTTGGAAGCTAGATAATCATTTACAGGTGTGCACAAAGGACTGCCTCTAAGTTTCAGGTGGATAATTAATATTAAATATCAGAATTATACCCTTTGTCAAATCATCAAGAATTTAAGACAATTCAAGAATATCACTTTTTAGTCATAACATTCTAACCCTTATCCCAAAAGCTCATGACCCTCACATGATATGAAATACATTCAGTCCATCTTTAAAAGACCCTATAGTCATGATCAGTTCCAACAATTTAGAAATCCAAAGTCTCTTAACTATGAGCCTCTATAAAATCAAGAAAATGTCATGTGCTTCCAACATAGGATGGTACAGAATAAACACTTGTAATGAAAAATGGAAGAATCTAGACATAAAACAAAATAATCACACAAATCAAAACAAAAGTGCAGAAGTGAAAACACCAAATCCTCCAGTACTATACCCAGCATCTGGTGCTTATAATGAGATTAAGTAGGATAAAAAAGTCTTAGGTAACCCAAATCTTCCCACCTATTTGCCTGCAGCATACACAACTTCTCTCTTAGAATCAATACACTCCATGTCTACAGCCCCCCTTAGCAGATATCCTATGAGCCTGGCATCTCCAATATTCTGAGATCTTGGCTGTAACACAAGTTTTATCTACAGTGTTTCACCTAGTAGCCTCTTAGGCCTTTTCTGCAGGGACTCCAACCCTGCCTCACAATGCCTGTCAATAGCTGCTCTCCATGACACTTTCAGTCTTTTACCTTTCATGTCTTCAAACCCAGTACCACACAGACAAGGCTGCCAAGTTCTGCTGTGAGCTGGAGGGATGGCCCATTCACCTCAGACCTCAGCTGTACCAGTTTTGTGTGCTGCCCCTGAGGGAACAACTTCTCTATTGTTCAGTGCTGAGTGCCAAGTTTCTCTCAATTGGGGTTAATCCTTTAGCAGATAGAGCTGTGTATTGTCTGTGCTCTCCTCATCTGAAATTTTAAGCCCACTCACACACCTTCACTCAACCAAATAAATTCATTTCTCATCTGCAAAGTCAACTTCACACAAGTTCTCAGGATGGATTCTTGACCAAAATATCACTGGAATGGTCCGTACCCCAGTTTCTCATAGAGTCTTTGCTTCCCTATGAGATCTCCTGAGACAGGCAACCACTGCCCAGGTTTATTTCCACATTACTCTTGCTAGTTTCTACTGAAACAGCCCATCAAGCTTCAGTATTCACTGGTTTTTATAACATGAAGTTCTAGACTCTTCCACATTCCTCCCTCAAAACAGTTCCAAAGGCATAAAGCCACATAGGTTTATTTATCACAACAACAATATCACTCTTTTTTTTTTATAAATTGTTCTCATAGATTCTTTGGCCCATGATAACTGGGAAATCACAGTAACAGCAGCATCTGTCACCTAGATACATTGCATCTGTAGTCAAGAATTAGAGATAAGTGAACACACACAAGCCTCAGCTTTCCCTCTCCATTTAAAAATATTTTGTTGAATATTTACAAATATAATTTTCACACAATGTAATTTGATTAACTACTCTATCAACACCTCCCATTACTAACCCATACAATTTAATGTATGGTCATCTATCTATCTATCTATCTATCTATCTCTAATCTATCTATCTACCTATCTATCTATCTATCTATCTATCTATCTATCTATCTATCTATCTCCTCTAGAGTCTGATTTGTGCCCCAACTGTCCTTCAGTGTGAATCTACCAGAGCCTGATTAATCTATCAAGAGTCCCATCACTGTGAGAGACTGCCTCTCACTCTCCCAGCAGCCATCAGCTGTCAAAAGTTCCTTAGATTCAGTTGGGGTTTCTTACACACGTCCCGATTCCTTTGCTGGGGTTTTGTCTGGTTTAAGCTTGCACGGGATTTGTACATGTGGTCACCATTGCTATGAACTTATGTGTGTAACTGACAGAACTGGAAGGTTCTGTTTCCTTGTGATCATCTACCACTTCTGGCCCTTACAATGTTTCTTTCTGCTGTTGTGCAATGATTCCTGAGCCATGAGAGGCAGAAGTTTAAAATAGGTGCCCTATTTAAGGATAATCACTCTGTAGCCTCTTGTTCTCTGCATATTGAACAGTTGTGGGGTTTTTGGTTAACTGCCATCTGCTGCATAAAGAATATTTACTGGTGAGAGTTGATATTCATCTTATGTGTAAAGGTTGCATTGAAGATATTTTACTCAGAGCTAAGCATCTCATAGATCAATATTCTCATATTTGGCCAGTTGTGGAACTATGTAATAGTCTCCATATATCGCAGAAAGAAGCTTCTTTGATGAGTGGTGAGAGATGCATTTGTTTGTAAATGTGAGGATGCATATTTACAAATTTTTTGGTCTAAGGATGTGGCAAGTAGGTTTTTCTCTAGGATCTATGATTTCTCTAGCCATGTGTATTTGGTGTTGTTTGTAGTACCACACATAAGTTTCCTCTCATTTAATAGACCTTAATTCCAATTAGTCCCTCTCAATTTTATACATTCCAGCATATACTACCCAGGGAATGACCCAACTATCAATTAAGATGGATGTTTCCACATCAATTAACTTAATTAAGACAATCCCACAGAGACATTCTCAAAAACTAACATTAACCTAGAAAATCTCCTGTATGTTTGCCCAGAAACTTGCCTTCTAGGTATTGAGCTGACAAACCATTGCTCCCTTCTGATTGCAGATGAATGTGACTAACTGCATCAAACTCCTGTCACTGTGATGTCTCTGCCATGAAGGACTAACTGGAACTCTGAGTTAAATACACTCTTCTCCCTTAAGTTGTTAGAGTCAGGATATTTTATCACAGCAATAGAAGAAAAACTAAGCCATTGATGGAACTAAAGAGAATGGGAGAAGAGAGTACAGGTAGGGTAGCAAGAAACCTGAAAAAGGCAGTATTTGGAAAGAGACAGGGGACCAGTCAAGTGGTGTAAGAGGGAGGGATAGAGGCAGCAGAGTGGAGAGGCGAAAATATTAAAAGTATAATGGCATATATATGTAAAAATTAAATTACTTTTTATACTGTTAAATGTTTATTTAGAAGAAAATAGAAAATAAGTCACTGTAAGTTATCATAATAGTGACATAAAGGAGAAATATATCTATATGACTATTGTACTAGATCCAGAAAAAAAAACATGTGAAACCTTCTACCTAGTATAGTTACCAGTAAATTGCTGAGCATTTTAGTCCTGATGTGAAGCAAGAGCAGGATGTCTACTCTTACCAGCACCAAGAACATTATTCTGTGGACCCTATTCCATGCGTTAGAATAACAAAAGGAAGAGGAAAGGCACAAGATGGAGAAAACAAGTCAGAACTGTCTGTATTCAACTGACATGCATGTAGAAAATCCTATCTTTAGCTTCCAGGAGAGGAACAGTCAGTTTTCCTTTGTTGCTGTTTTGCCGTTACTGCTTTTATATAATATAATTCCTGTATAAATAATTTATTTTAGGAATTTTATGCAACAGTTCCGTATCTGCATCATTTCCAGACCTCCCAGTCCTTCCCGTCTCTTCCCATGTCCCCCACTCCCTCTCAATTTCTTGTCCTCATCTTTAATTATTACTGTTAGATATACATAAATACATGTATAATATGCACTTATAATGCACTGAGTCCATTCAGTGTGTGCATGTGTACATGAGTGAAGGTTGACTATTTGAGGTTAGATAACTTATCAGGGCGCTAGTCCCTAGAGAAAACTGATTTTCCCTCTATCAGTATCCATTGGTTGCCTGTAGCCGTAGGGCTGGTACTACACTCAAGAGTATTTGGGCAACATGAATTGTATTCTATGGAGAAGAAATTCAGGAAGGTAGGTGAGTAAGGAAGTGGAACTGGATATGGTAGGAGTTGGGAGCCCCTAAATTATTTTAATTAAAAAAATGAATAACCTAATCTTAGATTGGGAGAAAAAACAAAAAGCATATAGAGATGAATGCCTGGAACCAAAACTGATAAATTATTTAATTTTATTTTGGTCTTTTTGAGACCTGCTGACCTGGAGCTTACTATGTAGACCAGGCTGGCCTTGAACTCAGACAGATATACCTGCCTCTGCCTCCCAAATGCTGGGATTAAAGGCTCGCGACATCATGCTTGGAAATAATTATACTTTAAATAAAATTCGTTTCAATATAAAGCATTTTATCATATCACTAAGAATAATTTGGAAATAGCTAAAAAGACATGAAATTATGCTAAACATAAAAGAAGTAATAATAAAAACTATACAAATTCAAATCTAATGCTGGAAAAGATTTGAGAAAATGCTTCAGGAATTCCATTCCTGAGTATTCATGAGAAATTACTGCATGTGTTCCCAGAAAACCTTTTACTGAATGCAAATATATGCCCCAGACCAAACAATGTCCAAATATCCATCAGTGTCAAGAGAAGAGTTATAAGGGCCGGAGTCAAGAACACTGTCTAATGTTTCAGAAGACCTGTTTTGGTTCTGAACAACCACATGGTGGCTAGCAACCATCTGTAACTCCAGTTCCAGTGGATCTGACACCCTCTTCTGACTTCCACAGGCACTGCATGAAAGCATGACATGGGTGCACTTAATACATATAGGCAATAACTCACATGCATAAAATAAAAATAATAAATAGAATGCTTGTAATCTCTCATATTTATACAGGTAACTATATTCAGCAACTATAACAACTATTACAAAACTAGATGGAATAGAACTGACAAAGTCTTAACTGAATTGAGGATTTCATTCATATAAATTTCTGTAAAAGGAATAACTAACATATGGTAGAAAAAAAGCTGGTATTGCCTGAGGAAAATGGCTACGGATTGTAAATCATCATTAAAATTTTTTCTGAACCAATAGTAAAAATCTGTGTTTAAATAATGATTTCATTACAGAGAGTACATATTTGTAAAACTTATACAACAATACACTTATGATACACATATATTTCACAGCCTAGATACTTTTTCACAGAATAAAAACAGAAGGAAACAAGAACCATAAGGAAATGTTGGTTTCTAGCTAATGATACAGATGCTGAGATGTTTAGTAGTGATTTACATGATTTATTTTAAGATGCAGTCAGGGAAAGTATTGATGAATTGACATAAACCAAGGAAGATGACAGGTGTGTGATAAGCCAATCAGACAAACTGTCACTATATGAGTCAGACACATGAGTATCTAGTGTTTATTATTCTTTTGATTAAGAAACATGCAAAAAATGTGGATAACTGGGAAATAAATGCACTATAACCAGAGTAATAATCTGAAGAATACAGTTTGCATCTTAACCTGTGACTGCGTAGACTACAAGGGGAAGTTGTGACTGAATGAATCTTGGCAGTTAGTTTCTAGTGTAAAATTGTAGAATTTCATTGTTTGGAAGTCGGCTTCCATCAGCATCATTCTGAATTTATATTAAATGTTTATAATGTACACTATTTGCCTTATATCCTTAAAGGTAAGGTTGCTCATAAGCTGTCTCACCATCATTGTCCTTCCAGGGAACATAGCTAGATTCTAAATACATCATGAATTCTGCACACTTCATGCAACATCCGAAACAGTGTATAAGATAAAATAATCATTTATTAAAATGTGTAACCATAAAATACATTGTTTTAAAATAATTTACATAAAAAGTTTTCAATTTATAAGTTAACTAAGGAATCTGTAATTGAAA
>NW_008353031.1:216648-239822 GCF_000622305.1 Nannospalax galili
TAATTTAATTTTTTTTGGTAGTAGATGCAAATAAGTCTGACCTTATAAAAACTATTGTTATTGGGTTCAGAAAATACCAGTTAAAAATCAGTTTACTCTCAAACTTTTAGATATACTTTTATTTATTTATAGTGCTGGGATTAAAGGCATGCACCACCACACCCGACCTAGAGATACCTTTTTATATTTTAAATAATGGTTGGATTTGTACAAATATTTTCAAACTTACTAGAAATAGAGTATATGGCATCAAATCAAATATAGACTTTTCTAAATTTATTCTTAAATAGTAGGTTCTTATATAAAGATGTATTCAAATTCTTCAGTATACTAGTCATAATAATTAGCAGTGCTAGAATTAACACACAAAATTCTCCAACAGACAACAGCATAAACATTAGAGCAGATTTCATTATGACTCAATTCAGTGTTTTATGACATATCAAAATTATTATTTTAGAGAAATAAATGAGACATAAATCACAGTATTCTGTTAATATCAAAGAAGTTATTAAAGACTTTTAAAAGAGGGATGAAATAGAAATCATAATATTCTTTTCATAATAAAAGAAAGTGGATAAAAGAAAGAACTAGTTCAGTTTCTTTTCCTGAACAGATTTTTATAATGAATTCAGGAAACCCTAAGGAGAGAAGAATCCCATTTGCCTAAAATGAGCTTCAAAAGATAGATTTTAGAAATTTTAATGGAAAGAGTTTTATACATGTTGAAAGAAAGATGTTTAAATACAGACAATGCTTTTCTTCTCTAGTCATTACTTAAACATGCAGATGAAAGGAGAATTGACTGCAGTTCAGAGTAAAATGTCTGCTAGGCTATTAATCCAACTCAATATGTACAAATACAATTTTCATTAATTAATTATTACTTTCGCCATAGAAAATATGTATCTCCTTAATAAGATAAGATTCTCATCAAAATTCTAGTTGAGTAACTTTAAAAATTATCTGTTTAATAGTTTTTTTTTTCTTATCACTTGCGATTTTTAAAGTTAAGCATTTTCTGATTTTTAAAAACCTTCCTTGAAGCTTTCTTATACAACAGAGTGCCATGAACGCCAAAGGCCACAACTTGCTAACTTTAAAAAATAAGACTGCAGAGTCCGTGTCCCTGGACAGGACTCCTTTATGTAATGTCTCCCGCTCAGTGGATGAATTTGCACTGGAGGATATCTGGGTACAAACGTTTGACTGGATAGGATTTAATATGTAAGGCAGAATACACGTGGTCTGGTGCCGCCCTGTGGGGGGTGGGAGACAGATGGGGGAGGGGATCTGAATTTGATTAAGAACTGTTGTATGAAATGTACAAAAGCTCAATTTAAAACAAACAACAACAACCTTCCTAACTAAATAGATGTTATCACGTCACGACAGATAATAAGGTCAGTTTCTTTTCATGTGTGTTCTAGTGAGGAGGGAGGTTAAGAATTTAAAACCTGTACCTAGACATCTGGTTTCTGATCCACTCCACAGACCAGAAGAAAGGCATTCCCTTACTGCAGAGCCCACAAGCATGAATCCAGAATCGCATGTGAAGATGGCTGTGGAGCCATAGGAAGTTTGAGTTCCAATCTTGTTTCCATTCGGAGGTGTAGGTAATTCTCCACAGGAAATGACTTTAAAAATAGTAAGTAGAAATGTTTGAAGAAACAGTTAATGTGCACTTGTTAAAAATAGCACGCATTTTATATTTTGAGTTTTCTATGATTTGATGTACTTAAAACTGAAAATGAAATTGTAAAATAAGTATGAATATGGAAGCATAGAAATAAAGACATGATACAATTTAAAAGTTATCTTTTATAATTACAGAGAATAATTCATTAGTGAAAAATCATTCTTCAACTTTAAAGATAGAGCATGTATGCATAAATTAGAAGCTCATATAAAATACAGTCTAGAAATCTATTTGCAATCCTTCAAAATTATCATCTTATAACAAGGCAACCAAAAAGCCCTATGCTGATATAAATGTCAAGAAGTAAGTTGTAAATCCCATAATATTTATAAGCAAAATTATATCAATGGATGCTTGGTAACTGTTAAACGTAAGATAGCTATTTAGTGCATTAAACTTTTAACCAATATAGTTTCATTGTAATCATTATTTCTTTGCTTATTTATTTATTTACAAATTATAAATACCTGTAGTACATATTACACTTATTTGGGATGCAAGTTAAGAGGCTGAGTTTTACTCTAACAAATTTTCTGGGACATTAAAATACAAGTATGTTGAAGGAATTTGAAATTAATATACCACATTTATTTAGGTGATTTATATTAGACCATGGGCATTTATAAGAATGGGTAACAATAAACAATTTTTCAATTTGATTAAGTAAGCCTTTTGACCTTCATGTGAATCTGGTTCTAGCTGACATTTCAAATATGTCACAGCATTAAATCATCACAACAACTTTCCAAAATCAGTATTATAATTTTCTTATTTAAGAACTTGAGGATCAGAGACTAAATATTACACAGCACAATGTTCGAAATTTAGATTGCTTGATCTAAGAACCAATTCTCTAATTACAGGCTCTGTTATTTGTGTAAAATGATTAAATCTATTACTCTGTTTCCTTTTTAAAAGAATGAGTTTAATACATGTAAACACCTAAAAGCACTGTCCAGGCAATAGTAAGTACACAATGAACATAACTATGCTGTTAAAGAAATAAGAAATCTATGGGGCTGGAGATATGGCTCAGCAGCTAAGAGCACTGACTGCTCTTGCAGAGGACCCGGGTTCGATTCCCAGCACCCACATGGAGGCTACGAACCATCCTTAACTCCAGTTGCAGGGGAATCCGAAGCTCTTCTGACCTCCGCAGCATTGCAGAACATGGGTGCACTCACTTACATGCAGGCAATACACTCATATATATGAAATAAAAATAATAAATAAAAGTAAATAAATAAATTTTTTAAAAAGAAATAATAAATCTAAATTTTGACCATAAGATTTCTTCATTCAAATACCATGGGCTATTTTTATAAATATTTTCTAATAAAACATAATTAATAAACTTTAACCAGCAATGAGGATCATTTTATGGCTGATATTATTTCACTAGACAAGATGGTTCATGCCTGAAATCCCAGGTTCTAGGGAGGCTAAAGCAGGAGAATTGCTTGAACCAAGGGTTTGAGGGTACCATGGAAAACATAGAGATGTCCTGCCTCAAGGCAATAGGTAAAAAGAGACAGAAAGAAAACAGTCTCATCATTGTTCTAGTGTGTTTTGAAAAGGAAGAGATTCAAGAAGTTCAATCACAAAGAGGGAATCTAAAATAAGGTCAGCATAGTATACACTTACTTTGGCAGTACGGCCTTTCATTTCTCCAACTCCAAGTACCATTTGGAAGGCATTCAATAGAAGCAGGACCTAGTCCATGATAACCAGGGTCACAGCTGAAAACTACCTTGGTTTTATATTCATAATGTGATCCATTCACAATTCTCCATCTCCCATGTTCCAAGGTAAAGGAATTGATGCTTGGACATGTAACAACTATACAAAAACAAATAAAAATGCTAACAATGCAATGATGTCAGTCCATCACTTAGCAATATTTAACATCTATTCACTCCCTTATAGGGTCACTGCCTTAATTCATTCACCATTGTGCTCTACAAAACAGCAATTTTTCTTAATTTCTTTTCCACAGCAATTATTTCCATTTTTCCAGCTCTCTGGTGCTGTTGGCAGTTCCTTGAACATAACAAGCTGTTTCACAATTCAGAGGCTATATTCACATTGTTCTATACACCTTCGATCTCAATTACTGCCTTTCCTCTCCTCCCTTATTGTTTAGATGTTTTTGAAGAACTACACTTTCAGGAAATTTGTCTGATCAGAATGACCTTTTCACACAAGAGCACTAATGTCAGTGTTGGTTTATTCAAAAGTTGTTAAAGATAAGTGGAAGCATTATTAGACACCTTGTTAAGACTGCAAATAATTTAACCATCTGCACTTTAAATGAAATCATGAGGTTCAAAGGTTCATAATAAATGGGAAAAAGTAATTGAAACTGAGAAAATTAAAGATATTTCACAAACCAGCTTTCTCCATTCATTTTGGTACCAATTTCCTTACCAAAATTATTTTAGTTATCATTCTGCAATATTACTTAATCTATTATGGTAGTAACAACAGCAACTGAAAGCATTATAAATATAAGTAACCTGAAATATGCTAACAAAAGTCAAAACTGTGGATAATCTCAGCATTATCATTTATTTTTATAAAAGTGAGAGCACAGTTTATTGAAATAGAACATTAAACAACCTGAAACCTGTAAAATGTTAAATGGCCTATATTAGAAAAGGCTAATTGACAAATGACATTTTTACAAAGTAATTAAAACTTTGTTACAAAGAAAAATCCCACTTCTGGATATACATATTTCAGAATTTTCAAAAATGAATCTAAATCAGATATCTATTTTCTAGTACATGAGTGTACAAAGCAACTTAACTTTTGTTTCCCAGGACACTTAATTTCAGAGATTAGTTTTAAGAAGTCAACAGTACTTAAATTTTCAAATTGTTTAAGATACCAATGTTATAACAATGATGAACTTTCCTTAAAACACATACCAACACAGCGAGGTGTCTTGTTATGATTGCTCCAAGTTCCATCTGATTGGCATATGGCCGTGGTAAGTTCCTTGGATGACAGTCTATATCCATCATTGCAAAAGTAAGTAACTCGAGTTCCTACCAAGTAGTCTGTTGTAAGGATCCCTCCATTTGTTGGAGCTTTAGGAATTCCACAGGAAATTGCTGAAAAGAATATATAAGCACAAAATCATGGAAAAAAATTTGAAAAGTCTTAGATAAATCTCTTAAACTGAAAATAATGCAGAATTATTTGGTATTCTTTCAAATTATTCCAAAATAATTTCAGAGTACCTCACAAAAGAACTCATTTGAACCACACATTTTTTAACAATTTACTTTGAATTCCTATTAAGAATTTAAATTGGTGAATCTATGTCTTTTCAATTCACTATGAGCTGTCAATTACATTATCAACCTTGTGTTTAATTATAAAATCTTCAAAATAATGTTGCAAATGTAAATGGTTTCACGACTCCTGTTAAATCAATGTGTATATTCCCAATTAGACATTTACTAAGAAGCCATTTTCCCCTGTACTCCCTGCAAATGTATTTATTGACAGAATAACGGGATCATTATATATAGTTAACTTGACACAAACTAGAATCACCAAAGGAGAAAGGCCTCAACTGAAGTATTGTTTCCATCAGATTGGCCTGTAGGCATGTTTTAACTTCACTTTAGATTTTAAATTTTAATTGACCTATTTTACATTTGGCTTTCTACAAGTTCTCTTCCAAAACTATATAATTGTTAAAACCCAAAATGTAATCCCTGAAACTCTTCTATGTTTGTTTAATGTGAGAGTTCAGCATTACTATACAGATTTTAACATTCTGGATTAAAAGAGCAAACATAAAATTAATCTTCAGGTTGACAAAACAATGTGGTGAATAAAATATCTCAAGATTTTCAGTGTAGTGACAGTAATTTCTCTTATGCAGTTAGTGTTAAATTTGGCTTCATGACTATACTATCTAGACCCAACCCAACTACCTGTTGTGTTGTTTTGTTTTTTGAGACTGGGTCTCACATGTAGCCCCAGCTGGCCTAGAATGCCCTATGTAGACCAGACTGGCCTGGATCTCAGTGATCCTATTGCCTCTACTTCCGGAATACTGGGATTAAAGGTGTGCCCCACCACTCTCAGATCAACTACCTTTAAACATGAAGTTCTATTCAAAAGACTATTTGCTGTTTGAGAAGTTGGTCATTTTGTTTGCTGTCACAAGGTCCAGTGCTTGATTTTGAAGACAATACGAGTGAGAATAATGAACATATTCATGCTGAGTTGGCAAATTCGTGAAGCCAAAAACAAGTATCTGCATAAATTATCTCTTGTGAGTTTGTTTTGTAAATGTACAAATTTGCACACTTCGAGCTAAATCTAGTCTTTAATGTTCATAATCATTCTTTCTCTTAATTAACTTTCTGCACACTAACCCAACTTCCCTCTCTGTTTCAATTTCCTTTTTACCCCAAAGCAACTGGTATGGTAAATTTGTGGGCAAAGTACACATTTAAGTGAAAACTTAGGAAAGTAGATTACATAGCAAAAAAAGAGATATGAAACTATGTGTCTTTCAATGAATTTGGTGCTTTTATGCTTCATTTCCAGGAGAGGCAACACAACACATACATGTATATTAATTTTTATTAATGGTTTTTACTATTTTAGAATAAGGTACTTCACCTTGGCAAGCAGGAACCGGTGCATCCCAGGAATGATAGCCATAGGAAGACCTCCTACACACTGCACTGCTTTTCCCAACAAGTCGGAATCCTCGATCACAGGCCCAACGGACCACACTGTTCAGCTGCCCCCCTGTCTGACTAATAATGTACCCGTGAGGTGGGGACTCTGGTGTACTGCAGTAGAAAGCTTTCCGAAAGAAAAATAATAACAGTTTAGTTACCAAATCAAGAATTTTTATCATACAAACTTGCCAACAACTATATAATTAATATGACTGACTACTAAAAACTAAGTTAGCTGTTGTCTCTGTGAATAGGTTTTATTTCATACGGCCACCATATTTTTATTCTAAGAATCATCAATTTATAAGGATTTTAGGACACATGACAAACTCTGGACTCTCTTCTAATTTTTATTGTCAATCTTACTGCTTTCTGCTTATAAATATTTTCCTGTCAAATGTGGCTGTTCAAAAGCTCTGCAATATTTTATGGAATTTAAGATACTGTATTTCTATTATGAGAAAGCCTTAGTGTCACAACTTGAGAGCAATATATTAGAGCATGTTGTTTGCACATCACATTGAAGTTATCTCTAGACACCTGTATCACGCAGAACATGAATTTCATTTTGGCTGATGTTAAAATGGGTCCTCCTATTTCATAATCCTCTTTGCTACTCTACTAAAGAGTTTTCTTTCTGTCAGGAGTAGTTATACAGGGTGATAAAAATTGACAATAAAATAAAACTTTCTCATCTTGAAGTCTGAAATGTCAAAAGATAATGTCAAGTAGTTTTTCAATGAAGATGCTTTGGAGACTATTCAATCTGAAACACTCCAGTTACCCTTCTTTGAAACGTCAATATTCATCTGAGAAAATGGAAATTTGGGTGTAAATAGCAAGAAACAGTTTGAACATAGACGATGTATGTCATAACCTGTCACTTCTAACAGGAAAAGTAGATATTTAACATGTCAAGCTGTTTTGATGTCTGAAGTGGTGTTTTCTTTGTTTTCTTCATATTTGCTTCAAATTTTGCCATGACTAAAGACTGACGTACAATATAGTCAATTTGATGCTTATGATTGTTTAATTTGGACAATTCTCCTTTAAGATATTACAACCACACAAATATAAATTAATATGCTGACTTTTTAACATCTTTAAAATTTATTTTTATCTTATGTGAGTGTGATGCCTGCATGTATGTAAATGAACCTATGTTCTGCAGTGCCCACCGAGGACAGAAGAGGATCCCTTGGAAATGGAAGTGCAAAAGGTTGATGGTCACCATGTGAGTGCTGGAATTTGAAATCATGTCATTTGCAAGAGCAGCCGGTAGTTTTAACCACTCAGTCATCTCTCCAGCCCCAATGTGCTGACTTTTTAATGCTGTATTTGAGCACAACATTAATAAAATTAAATTAATGTGTTTCATACAGTAGAAACACTGAGTAAATATTTTTAAAATCTTAAGGATATTTCAGGTATATATTTTAACTTTAAAATTATTCTTCCTTTGACTTAAAATTTATTATGCTACAGACTATATAAACATATTGGGAATTTTGCTGTTAATATATGAAACACAAATTACTAATTCATTAAAAGTATTCCTCATTTGGCTAAAGTCAAAGCATTTAGACAGAATTATTTTATCTGTACATTTATATATATATGGAAAATTATGTAAATGAGAGAGTATATATTTTAGAAGTGAAATTTATCATTTCTTTAGGGTTTAGAATTGTGTAAGAGTTATCTATAAAACATTGTAATTATTAGTGATTCATGATGACCATCATCTGATCATCTGGGGAAACAAAGTTTCAACAATAAAGAAAGATGTGAGTGATAGTTTCTGGAATGGTCTGTTAGGGAGCTCAGACCTGGAGTCTTTACTATTTAAAATATCAGTAAATCAAAGGAATAGAATCCTCCCATAATGGAGAGCTGGTTATATGTGCAACACACAACACAAAGTAATCACTGCCCTCAGGAAAAGAACACCTTGTTACAAACAGGAAAGCACATAAAAAGCTGTCATTTTGATATTAAAAAATATATTGAGTACATTTTTAAATTTTACTCAGTGAAAAGCAGTAATGATAAGTCATTTTTAATTATGGTTTTAAAATTTGTTCACCATTCTCATTCAGCAATTAATATTTTTAAAATATGGAGAATAATTAAAACCAAATATTTAGAACTGTTTTTACTTAAATTTGGCATTTAAAGAAATTGTTTTAAAACAATCAGATAATACACAGTTGGACAATACTACTAATATTTTCTGAGATTTGAAGGGGGAAAATCTATTGAAAAATAGAATTCAAACTTAAGGTTTAATTTATAACTCTAATCTTAGTCATAGACATGCTAATGTTTTATTGTAATAGATAATCAATGATAGAAGGGAGGAAGAAATATCATTACTGAATGAAATTTGAGGGACAGAGACATTAAGACATTCCTAAGATGTTCAGGAAACACTGTGGGAGAGCTGTAATTCTCATTCCCATATATGGAATAATATCTAGACTCTTTAGCAACAATTTCAATGAGGATACAGGTGAGATATGTGTTGAAATTATAAACATCACGTACCAATGTATCTTATCCTGAAGCCTTTTTTGTTATTGCCATGATCTGCTGACCATTGAAGAAATACTTCATGACCATTGCTTGTTATGTTAAAAGCAGCTGAATAATCTCCACTGAGGGAAATAAGCACTGGACTCTGAATATTTGGTCCTTTAGAAAGAAAACAATATAATTTATATGTAACTGAATAATTATATTCTCATTTATCTTCGGTATTTATGTTTCTAATAATATTAAATACTTAAATCATTCCACACACAATCTAGTACATCAACAATAAGTAAAAATATAATACAAAATATTTTGTTACACATTTTAATGCATTACTAAAATAACTACAATTTGTAACATAATTATCAAGCTAACTACAATTTTCATATAAAATGAAGTTCATTTAATTTAAAACCTCCAAAAAAAATCACACAAGTGGTTATTCACACTGAAGGACTACACACACAGGTAAAATATTTAAACTGAATTTATGAATATCCAGTAAATATAACCCATGGTTACCATCATACACCTGAAGAACATCAAACTCCTTTTCTGTCTGGAAGAATTCAATGAACATGCTGATATTGTAACCCTTTTCCACTGAAATGCTCCATGCACACATCTGCAGATTTGGGTAACTGTCAGGATACCCAGGACTCAGTATGACTCCTGTAGAATCTAGTCGTAATTCATTGGCAGGACAGAGCACTGCAGAAGAAGACATCATTACAAGTCTTTTAGAACATAAATGAAAACTGTATTTTAAAAACCAAGTTTTCTTTTCATGATCAATAACTAAAAAGATGTGAACTTGAATTATGTGTTAGAAGACAGTTGCTTTAAGCTACTATTTAAAATATTGAGGGAAGACCTAAAAGTTCAGAGTATTGATTTTTTTATTAAATGGAAAATGCATTGTTTATGGGCAATAAATAAAAACATAAATAAAAGATAAGGCATTCATTTCCTTTCAGTTTTTCTCATTTTTCCAACTCTTCTTATGTTCTTACTGTCTCTGCCTCTGATCTCTGTTAAGTCCCATGCTTTTCTCTCCTGACTTTTTACTCACTTTCTTCTTACCTCCAGCTTTTAACTCATTCAGTTCAGTAAATGGCCCTCTCTCAATGTTCATTTCACCAAAATCATTTCTGCTCCCAGCAAAGGCTGGGGTTAGCTCCAGGCCGTAAATGTTGGCTAAAACACAAATTCTTGCTTCCTGTTACTTCTTTTTACTCTCAGACAAGAATAACTAAAGAACACAATTATGTTCCAATACTCTCCATAGGACATCTATTGCAATTGTTGGCATTCAGATAATTTGTATATTATACCAAATAATAGAGTTATTTACTTACTTTTGTATTTAAAATGACAATATAACTAAGATGATCAGGCCCTTTTTACTCCAATAAAGCCATTTTATATATTAAAAAATAAACATGTGGTTCATGGTGTAGAATTGCTCACTGTGACACACATTGTATGTAAATAAATCAAAATGTATCAAACAGAATTTAAATTAGTATAATACAAATCTTCATATTAGTCAGAACAGGGGGTGTGACTGTGACAGAACATCCTGTGTATAACATTGCTAAAATTCCATAGGTTTAAGCTGGGCCACACACTGAAGGTTCATTCTGAGGACACTAAAATAGTCAAAGGATAAGTGAACCACATGATTTTTGAGGTTTTGATGGACTGATATGACCTTTCATAACTATTACACATAAATTTCTATGTTTCGGCATCAGACCTTAACATATTCTAAAATGATTAGTGTGTGATCTTAGGAAGAATCCATGTTCAAATGAATTATGCTTGGAAACTACAAATATAGTTGATGGAATTTAGGATGTAGATAGGTGAAAGAGTTATATAGCCATGATTTTCAGAGTGAAAATTTGTATTTTAGACAATTTAATATTTTTGTGTTAATGTCTCCAAGTTGTATAAGGATACAAAAAAGTAAGTAAAACAGTAAATCACAGGATGTAAAATTACTCTTTAACTATGTTAATAACTTGAAATACTTAAAGGGAAAAATTGGCCAGAATTAATTGTAGATTTTTTTAATGACTATAATAAATATAGCTATGTCTACCTGCTATTTTCTTATTCTTTTTATTCTTTCTTTTGCTCCAGTATGCATTATTTTAACAAAGATTCCACATGTAGAATATGATTTGGGGGTGGGGAGGTTACCATAGTATGAGATCATTTGTATCAAAAGAGAACCCTAAGTTTTGTATCACAAGATAAATCTACTTAAAAATAAACTAACTTGAAATGTCTAAATACAATGGAATATTTGAGTCAAATGTTTAGCAGTTTTAGTCAATAATTTACTATGAAATATTAAAATGAATGGCTGGGTTTAATTTATTTTGGGGTGGGGAGGTTACCATAGTATGAGATCATTTGTATCAAAAGAGAACCCTAAGTTTTGTTTCACAAGATAAATCTACTTAAAAATAAACTAACTTGAAATGTCTAAATACAATGGAATATTTGAGTCAAATGTTTAGCAGTTTTAGTCAATAATTTACTATGAAATATTAAAATGAATGGCTGGGTTTAATTTATTTTGCTATGCAAATACAAATTAGCCAAGGCCACTTTGTCTAACAGATAAGAAACCACAAAGAATAATGGTAAATATGTATCCACATAAAAATATGTCTTAACCACCCAGTGGAAATTATACCACTTGTCACAATTTTTAAATTATGAGAAAATATTATTCTAATTGTACGTATAACAAACAAATGACTACGAATTATTTTACTACTATTAATGTGTGTGTATATGTGCATGATATGTATGTGTGCACAATGGCACATATGTGGAGCTCAGAGGACAACTTTGAGGAGTTAGTCATGTACTTGGATTCTAAGGATTGAACTCTTATCCTGTTTAGTAAGTAGCTAATAAATTGTTATTAATCTAGTGGTTAGAATATCTTCTTCCAAATAAAAATAATCACATTGCAGCCATTATATATTGATTTTCCTCTTTTTCTACTTCCTACCTCCCTCAAAAAACACAAATAATTCATGTGCTGAACTGATTCAAGCTAATCTAGAGAAATTAAAATTTGGAAGAATGAAAGATTTTAATGTTACATCTGAGAAATAATTGAATTAAAAATAACATATGTATTGAACACCTCAGAATCATATTGTCAAATAAATGTTCATTACTGACATAGCATTATTTTCCTTTCAGATTAGTCTTTTCTGAGTTAAACACAAAACAAATATTTAAATAGTAAATAACCACAAGTTTGATGTACTGTATATGATCACAATGCTCTGGAGGCAGATGCAGGAGGAGCACACATTTGAGGCCAACCTGAGCTACAGAGCAAGATCTTCACTCTAAAAAATAAAATAAATAAGCAAATAACCATAAAAAATCATTACCTTGACAAACTGGAGGTGCCCCATCCATCTGCAGTCGCTCTCCCAATCTACATGTCAGAATTGCATTCCCAACCAGTGTAAATCCTGGAAGACACTGATACCTGATAATATCACCTGTTAACAAAGGGGAGAACAGCAAATGCTTCAGATTAGATATAAAGCAATCCCCAAAAGAATAGCTGTTTCAGTTGTAAGATCACAGTATTGTTTTCTCTTTTTTCACTTTTAATCAATGTTGAAATTCCATCAAATGTAAGAGAGATCATTCTAACGTATTGAACCCCAGGATTTACTTGACATGGAGCAATCAGGAATGAAGGCAGGAGCAAGCTACTAACTAGCCCATTTGTGCTGATGAATTCAGGCTAGACAGATACAACTGTCACAAGGAAATATCTTGATTTGTATAAAAATGATGTTTTCCAAAAAATCTTTTATATTGTTAGATTTCTAATTTATTTCTTCATATCAAGGTTAGATATACATTGGTGGCTGAATTTCTTTTTAGTTTGCAAACAAATCTAATCATGACAGATATTACATCAACATTAAGATGTCTTCTTATATCATTTTCCTAACAGTGGAATTATCTACATGGAATTTCAATTCAATTTTAAATGAATTTCAAGACATATAAAGAAAGCTTGTTCCTAAAACAGTCTACATATCACCCACTCAATGCAGTCAGTCTTAGTCCTCAACTTGAGGAACAGAAGTTAAAAAGGTAATGTCAGTGGAAAGGAAAATATTTTGTGAAAAAGTAGAAGAATATAATTATAAGCTTTAAATTCCCACACTAATCTCTAATGCACATCTGGAAAAAGCAGAATTTTCATGCTGTTCATTATTTATTCTCTTCTTTAGATTGTTCTCCCTCCTTAGCAATCTGAGAAATCTGTATCAACCCCGGGGAAGAGGGTCTACACATAGGCTGCTTCCGTTATGCATTTTTATTTCTTTCTAAGCAATATAACTGGGCTGACAGTATATTCTTTGGAAATAATTTAATAAACTTTACCTATTTCAAATTCATCATCTTCTGTCAAAATTTCAGCATTAGGTACAGGTGGTGGAGGCTGGCACACCCTTAGTTGGTAGGCTATAAAAATAAACAATGTGAGTTATTTCTTTTATAACAAGATACAGATATTCATACATATTTTTTTAATTATTTGAAAATGTGTTAGAATGAAAAGTGATAGAATTTATAAAGCTTCAATTACTTTTTTTTTTGGTCTCTTTGAGACAGCATCTCCCTGTAGCCCCAGCTGTCCTGGAACTCACTATGTAGACCAGGCAGGCCTGGAGCTCACAAAGATCTGCCTGCCTTTGCCTCCCAAGTACTGGGATTAAAGGCATGCGCCATCACACCTGGCCTCAATTACTTCATTTTTTAAAATGTGTTACAACGGTGAGAGAAAATTATTACTTTTGTAGATATTACAATATTTGGGGAGTCTTACACTTTATTTTTTATCCTCATTCTAATCAATCTTGTTACGCGGTTGGTAACACCTTGCCTTTTTCTTTCTTGTCATCATCAGAATTTGAAAATGTGCATTCCTTTCTTTACTTGGTTAATGCCTGTCTTCCCTCAAGTTTCCACCACAAAATCCTGTGCCCTTATGAAAGTGACATCCAATAATGTCTTCAGTGTTTAGTAAATCCAAGGCCATATTATAAACACATTCCATTTATTGACTCAAATGATCCTCATAATAAGTTATAGTGTATTTAATTTTTCTAAATATTTTTATAATTGTCTCTATTTTACAAGAGTGATAACTGTTGAAAATTGGTAAGGATTTACCCAAATCATACAGCTTAATATGACACAGCTTGAGTATGAACCCAGGTCATCTGCCTCAGAGCTTTATCTCATCATGTGACATTAGTATACTGATAAGATATCTGTTTGTTGAATTAAATATTTCTAACTATCTTTATAGCTTGTACAATTCCTTCTTTTGATTAAAATTGGTATTTGGCATAATTTAAAGATCATTAAGAAAAAAATCTCTGAACCGAAACATCATAAGTAGTTCAAAATGATTTATAAAACCAATAGTATCATTAAGTGTTTGCACAATTACAGTTTTTTTAAATCCAGGAATCTTTAAAAAATACATTGAACTGGGACTAGAAAGATGGCTTCGTGATTAAGAGTGCTGGTTGCTCTTGCAGATAACCTGACTTCATATCCCAGCATACACATGTCGGCTAACAACTGTCTGTAACCCTAGTTTCAAGGAATCCAATGTCCTCTTCTAACCTCCACAGGCTGCTCAACATGAGTACATTCATATACATGCAAGCAAAACACTCATACACGTACAATAAAAATAGATATGCAAACATACTAAACTGTTGTTTATTGAAGAAACAAGTTTAACAACTGTGTCAAATATATGTTTTACATGTTGAATTTTACTGCTTGAACTGAGAAGATATTTGTGTATCTCTACAAGTAGATAAAGAAAATGACATTTAAAAAGTAACAGTTATTTATACAAGATTACGGATTAAGTATAAGGAATAGTTAGAATGAAGTCTACTCTTACTTCAAAGACCATATCTTCAATATTGTACCTATTACAAAATATTTTGGGATAACAAAGGAACATTAACTAGATCAGTTATGAAAGACTCCCATAAAAGCAAATGACTGGAATAAGCATTAAGTATTAGTAGAATTTGTCCAGTTCCAAAGGGTTATGACAGGCACAGAGCATTTTGAGGAAAATTGATTTGAGCAACAAATCATCACTAGTTCATGACCACCTTAACAGAAACCATGTATAAGAAACCATATATACAAGTATAATTGGCTAGTCCACTTCCAGATTGATAGGGACAGGGGGAAGTTTGCTTTTCAAAATACATACAAAAGGGACAAAATCAAAGAAAATGGATTTCCTTCTGCATACTGCTTTCTGCACTTCCAAAGTCCTCTTTCCAATACTTTAAGCTGTTTATAAGATAACTTGTTGGTTAGGAATGTTCGTTCACAAGTAAAATACTAAATACACAGAGAAGACTTGCTACTGGGGAAGAAAAATGATTTGTTGGCAAAGAAAGCCATGGTGAAAAGCCATAACCTAAATTTTCAATAAAATGTTTAGTAAGAGTATGTATATGGGAGGAGTTGGATGGGAGACAATAAGTGTGGATTTGATCAAAACACCTTATATGCATGTATAAAATTCTCCATAAATTTTCTTTAAAGTTAAAAAAATAAAGCATGAGGTTTTGAAGAGAAAAATTGTTTTAAATTATGCACAGACACAAAATAAGAATATGTAGAAGGTGCTGGAGAGATGGCTCACTGGTTGCTCTTACAGCAGACCTAGTTTCAATTCCTAGAACCAACGTGGCAGCTAACAACTGTCCATAACTCCAGTTCTAGGGGATGAGACATCTTCTGGTCTCCAGACAGGCTTTGTATGTATGTGGTGTACTTACATTCATGCAGGCAAGACACTCATTCACATTAAAGAAAAAAATTAAAAAATACAAATGCTAAAAAGCAACTAGGAATCTCCAAAAATAGTTTCCTGAACTTAGAATTTAAAAGGGTATGGTTAGAAATACAGCAGGTAGCTGTAAGGAAGTGGTAAAGAGGTTTAAGAAAGATGGAGGAAGAGAGAATATGACACAGAGAAATCCTTATGAGCCTATACTTTGGAGAACATTGTATCTGAACCTAATGAAGAAGAGAGATCAACTCAGAAATGGAGAAGTGTGGACATGTTCACATGGTCATGATTTTACTTCTCTTTGCCCATGAATTTACCTTTAATCTACATGGTAACCATGAATTGTTTCATTACTTTAAGGAAGTAGCACATTTGCATTCATGCATAATCCATGGCTCTTGTCATTTGTGGAACATGCTGAGCATGACCTTCGTTACTCAGTTGTAGGCTGCAAATACCAGAGGCTGTAAACTATTATTGAGGCCCATATGGTTTTTTCAATCCCATAGAGCGGCTGTGACCTAACATTGGCTTTATTCTTTGATGTTTCTCACCACCATCAAGTTTCTAAGCTATGTCCCTGGAAGCTAAGGAGACCATGGAAGGCCTCAGATGCAATGTCCTTACCACTCCACTTCAGTAAATACAGCACTACCTGGATCTGTTTTATAAGTGAAAGTTCTGAATAAGATTGTCTTTCAATAAACTTTTCTACATCTACCTAAGTAATTTCACTAATTCCTTTGATTTCATTTCTAACTTTGTGTCTCAATTCCCCATTCTATGATACCAAACAAATAATCTGCCAATGATCCTCAATGCTTTCCTCTACCAACGTGTGGTTTTCTAATCACAAAGTGATATTATGTGATTCATATAACCAGAGATATTTCAAATTTTCTTATCATCCATTTATTTGCCTATTTGTTCAATGCCTGTGTCCCCAGACAGATTTTGTTATGTGAAAGAAGATGCCTGCCATTTATACAGCTTAGTAATTTCCTCCTGTCATTGTGCCTATAATTCCACATATACTTGCTAAATGGACGACAGAATGTAGATTTTTCTGAAGATGCAGAGTCTCTAATAAATAGTCTTCTGTAAAGTGACTTTTAGATTGAAAATTGCAAATGAGGAGCAATGGAGGCAACTGTGGGTCAGAAAATATCTGAGGTGAAATCTAGGTAGGACCTGTCTGAGAGTCTAATCAGAGTTGGATTAATAAAAAGTAAATGTTGGAAATAATAGAAGTGATTGGTTTCATCAGTTTCTCATTTGATTTTGAAACAAAATACTAAAATAGAGCACATAATTGGAAGCTTACAAAGTCCTGTTTCTATTCAATTCTAGTTATTCTTCAGCATAATTCTACAGTTTGACCATTGTTGCTGCCAACATCTCAATCTAGACATCTGACATTTTTTACTTGTTGTACTGGATTGAATGGTGTCCCCTAAATTCATGTCGTTCTTAGAATCTCAGATTGTTGTGGAAAATAAGGTATTTGCAGACATAACTAGATATGTTACATTCATACTGAATTGAGGTAAGTCTTTAATTCAGTGGCGGATGTCCGTATAAAAAAAAATGAGTAAAAAAAGACACAGAGGCAGACACACAGGAAGACGGCTCTGTGGTGCTAGTGAAGGGGTTGCAGGGATTCATTTAGAAGATAAGAATATCAAGGATTACAGACTGCCCCTAGAAGGTAGGAAACAAGAAGTTGTCTCACGTAGAGACTTCAGAGAGGGCACAGAAATGCCAAAACACGACAACATGCTTCAAAGCCCCTCCCTAATATAGGGAGCTCATTGTCTATCTCAATAAACTTTAACTGCCTGCCCTTTAAAAAGAGAGAACAAAGAAAAAGGAACAAGAAATGTCAAAACACTGATTTCAGACACCCAGTGTTCATAACTGTAAAAGAATACATTTATATTAAGGTGAGGTGCCACACACCTGTACAGTTACGACACCAACCCTGGGAGCCTGTAGAAGGAGAATCACAAGTTCTTGGCCAGCCATGGAGCAAGATCCTGTCAAACAATAAGTAGGAGAAGAAGAAGAAATTTCTGTTGGCTTAATTCACCCAGTTCATAGTAGTTTTGTTTCAGTAATCCTAGAAAGCTAATATACTTGTGTTATTAAACTGGTCTGCAGTGTGTTGTTTACATTTTACACCTCCCTTGCTTGCAAGTGTACTACTGAAAATGAATCAAACATGATTCATATGGAATTTACTGTGTACAAAGAACTCTATAATAAGTGAGTTATGTGCTTATTTTTAATCATCAAAATGCTGTATCAAATTATATGTAAATACACCATGAGGCAGAAAGAATGCTTAATTTCAAAATGATTTAATCTGCCCACTTTGCGGATGGGAGATGGCTCAGTGAATAATGCACTTGCCAGTCAAGCTTTAGGACTAGTGCTGAGGTCCCCAGACCCACATAAATGATAGACAAGGGCTCCTCAGAGCAAGCTGACCAGCTAGGAAGCTGGAATTAGGGACCTACAGGTTCAGCAAGAGACCCGATTAAAAACATAAAGTGGAAAGATAAAAGGAAGATACCTGATATCAACTTCTGCCCTCAATGTGTTACAGGCACACATGGACACACACATACACACACACACACACACACACACACACACACACACACACACACTCACTTATCCACAAACATGTAAACATGCATGCACCCAAACAAAGAAAAGAATTTAGCCATTTCATGCAGTCAAAATATGAACCACTTTCTGATTAAAAAGTAAGACATATTTCTTTCCACATTTATGGAAAAATAAACCTGAATTAGAATAATGTTGTCTTCATTTCCCTATTATTAATTTAAAGTGGGTATGCATTGAATGAGATGGGTTATCTCTGCTTTATAATCTGAGATAGAGTAAGCTCATTGCAGTTTTCTCTCAATCTCTCATTGAGGCATCTGCATTAACTCTTATGTACTTTCTAGGATCTCTTGCATTTGACATGTAATTCCTTAACCACATCTTTGTTTGGGGAAACATTCATTAGGCTGAAAATTGGGGTCAGAATACTGAACATTTAGTATTTCACCACTTTGAATCGATCCATTTTTGTGCTTTCATATATTAGTTCTTGTTTCATGAATAGTTTCCATGAGATTATTTGGCAAATATTTACATTTTGTGCAGTACTTAACATGGTTCATGTAACTGTTCATCAATTGAGTTATTACTGAGTTCCTATTATGTGTCAGACATGATAATAGGTGGTGGCATTGCAACAGTGAATCAAGTGGGCACAGTCTTACCCAAAATACACTTTCATAATGGGCAAGGAAAATGTGAATCAAACAACTAATAAGTAGAATTAAACTAGCTGAAGCATTTGGTATGTGTGTGTGTGGTGTGTCTTTGTATGTATGTATATGTGTGCATGTTGGGAAGAAGTAGGGTACAGGGAAGAACAACCCACACAGAGAAGACAATATATGTAAAACTGAAAAGAGGGCATATTGATTAGGCGACAGGACCCTGGGATGGACGTGGATGAGAAGTAGAGCTATGCTGGCTCTAAATGGTACATGTTTATGTAGACCATATTTAGGACTGTGCCTATTTTAATCTGAGACCAATTGGAAGGCTTTAATAGATTGAAATGTAGGATTCGTCCACATTTTAACTTTCAAGAAATCCACTATAATAGGAAGAAATATAATAATAGCCAAAATTGGAAGGGGAAGCAGTATATATTCAGAAATTATCCAAGCCATGAACTACTATATATACTTAGCTGAAAAACAAAGTTTTCTACTCTACTGTAAATTCAAGAACCACTGGAATCCTGTGCCATACCACCTATCTAGGATACCACTCCCCTTAAATATCAAACAAAGTTTTGGGTTTATTAAATAATGAAGCCACAAAAGGCAAATCTTCAGTCTCTCTCCTACCATAGTATCTTCTATTCCTTAGTCAACATAGCTCCTAAACTGTTGACAGCTGAATATTGCATAGAAATATGTCTAGATGTTATGTTCTGTATAACTGTTTCTATCTTGCTGGCTTTAACTTGTTTTTCTCTCTTATAAATTTGACCTAGACATGTCCTTACTGATCATATGATGTGAAGGTGACATGTGCAATCACGCAGTTTCACATATTTATTCTGCCCCTGTCAGTTTTCATAATCTGCAAGCTATTTAGTTACCATCCATTGTTATATATTTGAATGGAGCTTCAAGAAAAGAGACCTTTGACAATCCTATGGTGATGGTTGGAATAAAAAGTGTTCCACATAAGCTCCAAGTATTAGAATAATTGGTTAGTTGATGGTGCTTGAGGGGAAGGTCATAGAACATTTAGGAGATGTGACTCTACTGGAGGATGCAGGTCACTGGGGGCAGGCTTTGAGGGTTCACAGACTTGCCCCACTTCCAGTCTGTCTTGCTGATTCCTATGCCTGCTTGAAGATAGGAGCTCCCAGCTGTCTCCTCCAGCTGCCTTCTGCCGTGATGGACCCTTATCCCTCTGGAACAGTAAGCCAAATAACACTTCCCTCTATAAGTTCCTTTGTCAAGATTTTTCACAGCAACAGAAATATAGCTAATACACGTATTAACTTCTAATTTTTGAGGAGGTTCCTGACAAGGAGCAAACATTCAATAAACATTTACTAAATGTTTACTGAATGACTGAGCTACACATTGTCAAAAGAATGAATTGTTAGGTATACCTGTCCCTATGCATATGTATGTATGTATGTTCACACTCATAAAATACATTCTTATGTTATTGGTTATGGACATGATTCTCTGCTTTTAAATTCTGTTTCTTACACTACAAATTAGGAAATCTTGGGAAAGCTGCCCAACTCCTGCTTCACTTTTATTATTTTTAACAAAATAATGATAGTAATAGTACATCAAAGGATATTTCTGAGGATCCATTTGAGTTTAAATGTGAGAAGCTTTAGAAAAAATACCAGATACATCATAAGGGTCACAGGAAGGTAAGTTGACACTACAAGGTATGCAATGCTTAAAGAAGAATAAGAAGAGCTAGTAACACAGTAACCTTCTTTCCAATGTGCACTTCCCATTCATGCCAAAGAGTTTGATTTTGCAATCATTGAAATAATCATGAGTAGAGTTTAGAAGTACTGTCTTTGTGGGTAGGAACGGACTGTGTAATTAAGACATGGTTTGAAGTGCTTTAGAACTGAAGGCAATGGTGGGGCATCAGACTGAGGACATAGCAGATGGAGAACACTGTGTAATACATGCATAGCCCTGGGTTTAAATTTTAGCATTGAAAGAAAAGAAACAATAAGGGATTGAATAATATGCAATTCTGACTCATTTTCTCCAGATTTTCTATCAAATTTCATTTGAAAAGTATATGGCTCCCAAGTGGCATTAGTGAAGAAATACATTTGTATTCAAAGCAGCATGATTTCCCAAGCATGGGAAGCTAGTGCCTGTGTTCAATTCTCAGCTCTGCTTCTAGCAGGTTCAGAGCTCTTAAATAAACTGGTAAGATTTTGTGCCTCAGTGTTCTCATCTATAAAACAGAATAAAAACTAAAATTAAATTGAAATTTTGTAGAGGACTTAGAGAAGGACGTACATGGCTTCATTGGGAGTAGATAGTCTCTTTCTGGTGGATATTAAGATCAGTATGACCACTGAAATAGTGCTTGTATCCTTCACACCTAACTTCATTCTGAGGGAAGCTACCTCATAAATATTTAAAACAACTCTCCAAATTATAGGGATATAGTCAAGTATTCAGTTTGGTCCTTGTCTGATTTCAGTTGCTTTATAGTTACTGAAACACCACATTGTTTTATGCTGATTTGTAGTACACTCAAATATGAGATCCATGAGTACAGCAACATATTATATAATCATACATAACAAATATGCATTCTCTGCCCTTTAGAAGTACTAGCACAGTGCTCCAAACAGCATGCTCAAAAGTACTAATTAATAGGATGGAGAGATGGGTCTGTGGTTAAGCATATTGTCTGCTTTTGCAGAGGACCCAGGATCCATTTCCAGAACCCACATGGTAGCTAACAACCCCCAGGAACTCAAGTTCTGGGGGATTCAACGCTGTCTTTCTGCCCCTCCAAAAACACTACAAACACATGGTAAACATACATAAATGCAGACAAAACATTCATATATATATATAAAGAAATAAAGGATAAAAATGCTAGTTAATAACCATTTGAAGTAAGACAATATCACATCATCTATAAAATATATGCTTTCTTACTTACAAGGGAAATAGTTTTAGTACAAATATAGCCAATATTACATGGGTTAAAAATCACATATTTTCTGAACTACAAAACTTTATGTATCCTAATTTGGGGTTGAGTGGGAGGGAGAAGTTGACCTCAAACAGTGAAAAGTGGTAGACTAGGTAACACATTCATTTACTGGCAAAGTAAGCAATATAAATGATGTCATCTAAATTTTAAATACTCTGTGCATATATATTTAGTTCACACTTTTCATGGAGTGTTCTGCTTTAAAGATTTCATAGTCATACCCATTAGCAAAAGAGCTGCATAAAACAGATCTTTACAGTTTTCAAATCCACATTTGATCTAAATCGCTAATCTTCTCAAAGAAAGTATTTGTATGACATATTATTCAGCTTTGAAACAGCATTTACTCTTTAACAACATGGAGACACTGCATTCTGGGTTCCAGTATCGTGGAGGGTGACTATTATTTAAATAAACGCCTCATTTTTTCAAATGTGCTTAGATATCTGGTTTCTGGCCCAATAAATTTACTTCTTGCAATTGGTTCAGAATTTGATTCTGGCCATACTTTGGGTTATTTTTAATTTCCCATTTTCTTTGCAATGAAACATCCAACCCAATTCCAGAAAAGAATGCTGCATTTATCTATGTCTATTCAACTGAGCTATTAAAGGCTGCTACAAAAAAACAGAACATGGGCAAATTGCCATTTCTTTTCCAAACCAAAAAAGCACTAGTGCATAACCTTTTTGCCAAGTAAGGACATGCTATTTGTTATAGATGACAAAAATAATGTTCTATGTTCCCATGTAGACGCTAAGCTCTGTATAAGCCACAGGGTATTTCAGTGGTGACCCAAATTAAGTCAAGTATGATCATCTCAATGTGTGAGGAATGTGTGGGGGTGGAAAGGCGTTGATAATTATATCCTCAATTATGTAAATTTTTGAAGTATTACTTTCCAAGATGTCTAAAATTAATTGAAACAGTGTAATTGAAAACAACCTTAAGAGTGTTCAAATAAACAGTGCCTATATTGTGAAGTGGAGGAAATATA
>NW_008353031.1:239834-240738 GCF_000622305.1 Nannospalax galili
ATGTCATTATTTTACTATTAATAGCTTAGTAAAAATACCTGTTTTCTGACTATATAAGGTAGAATACTAGACTACTAGGAAGGGAAACATATATTTGTCTTTGGATTTAAGGATAAGAGAAAAAGTCTCTGTCCTAGGGTACATATCACTGAGAAGTCACTTTGTATTGGGGCTTTCCTGCAGAAGGAATCACAGAAGCATTGGAAGCTTTCAAATAATCAAAGGAATATGTTGTGTCTGTAGCATGAGTAGGCTTCTGCTTACTCAGCATGTTATTGAAATATCATAACAGAGGACTGATCCCATTCGAGTCTGGAAAACAATGGGTGAAGGCCTCTTTTCTACATGGTTGTGTTGCCGTGCCCATTAACAGATAACAGAGGACATTAGCAGCAACAATGTGTTTTGTACCAGCTCCTATGCCCTCACCCTATTCTCTGCCATAGCTCGTTATAATATAACATCTTTAACTATCACTTTAAACCAATATGAATACTCATAATTCAAAAAGAAAATAGCTTGTATCTGCGTCAGCTTGGAGCTGACTTAGTTCTGGGAGGAACTGTCTTTAATATAAACTATTTCACTAAAAATGACACCAGAGCCTCTGCTTCCCTGGGCCTGCACCACCTGCCTCAGGGCTCTCTCCTGGTAAGTCCATTGCCCCTCTGTGCCTTGACTCCCCCAGCCCCATTCACCCTCCCATCTCCCCCAGCCCTTCTCTCCTCCAAGTTTGGGCCCTGCCCCATTCCTTGTCTTGGGGCCCCAGACACCTGGGGAACCAATACTGTTTCCTGATCCTTTTCATCCAGACCAATGCAGGGCCTTCTCTGGGCCCCAGGAACACTCCTTCTGGGCCTGGCCCCACCCTCACCTCCCTCTGCTTCCCTGGGCCTGTACCACC
>NW_008353031.1:240990-242432 GCF_000622305.1 Nannospalax galili
TTTGCTTCCCTGGCCTGCAAAACCTGCCAGCTTTTTTCTGGGATGCTGGAGCTGAACATTCCTCTTCCTGATCCTTTGCATACAGACCAACCCAGCTCCTCTGTGCAGCCCCCAGGAGTCCTTGGGGCCACTTCCCACCCCATCTGCCTTTGCATCTCTGGGTGACATGCCCACCAGCTGCCCTAGACCAGCATCTTTTCTGGGCCAGGGTCCCAGGCCAATCCAATCCCCAAGTTCCTGACGCCAAAATTGTTCCTGGAGGGATCCAGATCTTAGGAGAAAGCCTGAAATCATCTGACCCTCATCTGAATTGGGCGTCTGAGGGAACTTCTGAAGACAAAATCAATCCAGCCATTCCAATATAAAGTCAAAAAAGAGAACCGGAAGCTTGGATGAACCAGCTTTTATGCCCAAAAAGTAAACCACAAAGACACATAAAGTTCACAAGAAGAAGTAGACCTAAACTTGAAAGCCTGAGTCTCACACAAGAATCAGAAACTACAAAAGAAATTCACATGTCAAAATCACAGAGAAAAAATATTAACACAAAAAATGAAAATAATATATCCTCACCAAATACCAATGGTCCTCTAGAGCAGTACAATGAGAACTCCCTAGAGATAATGCAGGACATGGAACTGAAAAGGACAATTATAAACATGATAAAAGAATTCAGTTAATTTAAAGAAAACACACACACAAAAAAAGAAATCAAAGAACTGAAGGAAGATAGGGGTAAGATTCTGAATGAATTCAGAAAAGAGTTAGAAATATTGAAGAATGCTCACCCTGAAATGAAAAAGGAAGTGAAACACTCAGTAAGCCAATTAGAAATGACAGGAGAAAGCCTCACCAATAGGATAAATGAAATGGAAAACAGAGTATCAAGACTGTAAGATAAAGTGGATGAACTAGACCACTCAAGCAAAGATTATGAAAAATTAAAGAAAGCACAAGAATGGAATATGCAGGAATCGTGTGATGCCATAAAAAGACAAAACTTACAAATCATAGGCATACAGGAAGGAGAATAATCTCAGGATAATGGTACGGACCAGATATTCAATTTGATTGTAGAAAAAAATTACCAAAATTAAGAAAGATGTGCCCATACCAATACAAGAAGCATATAGAACAGCAAAGAGACAGGATACAAGAAGCATACAGAACACCAAATAGACAGGACCACAACAGAAACTCTCCACGACACATCACAGTAAAAACACTTTGTACAAATCAAGGAGACAATTCTGAAAGCTGCAAAAGATAAACAACAAGTTACATATAAAGGAAAACCCATTAGGATCACAGCTGACTTTTCAGTGCAAACTAGGAAATCCAGAAGAGCCTGGACCAAAATTATTCCCAGTTTAAAATGACCAAAGACGCATCCCAGATTACTATACCCAGCCAAAATGTCTATTATAGTTGAAGGGGAAAGA
>NW_008353031.1:242477-243111 GCF_000622305.1 Nannospalax galili
ACCAGCCCTTCAGAGAGTTCTGGAAGCAATACAAAGAGCTGAAGAAAGGAATGACTATACCCAAGGGGTTGCAGAAAGAACTCCAATGAAGGTGTAACTGTGGAAAAGTACAGCTATATCAAGAATGCAAACAGAAATAAAAATGACAGGATTCAATACCCATCTTTCATTAATAACTTTAAATAATATTGGACTAAACTGCCCGGTCAAAAGACACAGAAAATGTGAATGGATTAAGAAACAAAACCCATTCTTCTTGTCTGCAAGAAACTCATCTCACTTTCATGGACAGACACTATCTCACAGTGAAAGGATGGAAAAATATATATATGCCAAGCAAATGGCACTAAGAAAAAAGCAGGCGTAGTAATTCTAATATCTGACAAACTAGAATTTAAACTAAAATTAATCAGAAGAGACAAAGAGGGCCACTATATTTTGATCAAAGGAACAATGAATCAAGAAGATATTACAATCATGAACATTTATTCACCAAACTTTAGTGCACCCAACTTCATCAAAAAAAATACTACATGACTTTAAGACCCAGATTAACCCCAATTCATTAATAGTAGGCAACTTGAGTACCCCACTGTCTCCATTAGATAGGTCAACAGGGCAGAGAGTTAACAGA
>NW_008353031.1:243403-243920 GCF_000622305.1 Nannospalax galili
GAATGGGTCAAAAGAGAAATTAAGAAAGAAATAAAAGTATTCCTGGAATTAAATGAAAAGGACAATACAACACAACAAAACCTCTGGGACTTGCTGAAAGCGGTCCTTAGAGGGAAGTTTATAGCTCTAAGTGTAAATGACTTAACATTGCAACTCAAGACACTGGAAAAGCAACAACAAATGAAACCCAAACACAGCAGACAAGAAGAAATAACGAAAATCAGGGCAGAAATTAATAAAATTGAAACAAAGAAAACAATACAAAGGATCAACGAATCCAAGAGCTGGTTCTTTGAAGATAAACAAGAGTGACAGACCGCTAGCCCAGTTAACCAAAAGAAAGAAAGAGCACCTCCAAATCAACAAAATCAGAGGTGAAAGGGGAAATATCACAACAGACACCAGAAAGCTACAGAACATTATAAGGGAATACTTTAAAAACATATATGCTACTAAATTTGAAAACCTAAAAGAAATGGATGGATATCTAAAGGCATGGGAACCACCAAAACTAAAC
>NW_008353031.1:244506-245167 GCF_000622305.1 Nannospalax galili
TGTCATTCTAAATGGAGAAAAAATGATAGCATTCCCATTGAAATCAGGAACCAGAGAAGGCTGGCCACTATCCCCACTTCTCTTTAAAATAGTATCTGAAACTCTTGCAAGAGCAATAAGACAAGAGCAGGAAATTAAAATAGTAATAATTGGAAAAGAAGAGCTCAAATTATCCCTTTTTGCAGATGATATGATAATATACCTAAGGGATGCCAAAAATTCCACGCGCAAACTCCTAGAAATTATTAACACATTCAGTAAAGTGGCAGGTTACAAAATTAACCTACAAAAGTCTATAGCCTTTCTATATACTAATGACAAGCAGTCAGATAAAGAGCACAGGGAAACCCTCCCATTCACAATAGCCACAAAAAAAATAAAATACCTTGGAATAAACCTGACGAAAGACATTAAAGAGCTCTACAAGGAAAATTTTAACTCTTTAAAGAAAGAAATTGAGGAAGACATCAGAAGATGGAAGGACCTCCCATGCTCATGGATTGGAAGAATTAATATTGTGAAAATGAACATCCTACCAAGAGTCATATATAGATTCAATGCAACGCCAATCAAAATCCCCATGACATTTTTCACAGAATTGCAAAAATCTATCCTAAGATTCATATGGAAGCACAAGAGACCCCGGATAGCCAAAACAACC
>NW_008353031.1:245537-245717 GCF_000622305.1 Nannospalax galili
CCCAAGATTCATATAGAAGCACAAAAAACCTCGGATAGTCAAAATAACCCTGAGCACTAAGAACAATGCTGGGGGCATTACTTTATTAGATTTCAAGCTGTATTAGAGAGCAGTCATAAAAACCACATAGTGCTGGCACAAAAATAGACCCATAGATCAATGGAACAAAATTGAAGACCC
>NW_008353031.1:246495-256985 GCF_000622305.1 Nannospalax galili
GTATGTATCAAGATATAACTACAGGAACCAGGATAATGGAAAGGAAACAGGGAGGTAAAGGGAAAGAAAGAACCTGAAAGAGAAGAACAGTCGAAAACAGTCCTTAATAAGGGAGATATGGATAAAAATTCGGTTAGTTTAAGGGAGGGCGGAGGGAGTGTATACAAGGAACCTAGGGGATAAAGGGAAAGAAGGCACTCAAGAGAGGTAGGACCATAGGACAAGGGTATTAGTAAGGGAGAAAGGGGGGAAATTGAGGCACCTTAAGAGGGAAAACCATGATGGAGGGGTGAGACAATGTATGAGATAAACAATGCCTAGCTAGTTTTGAAAACCAGAGAGAACCATATTGCTACTGACAAATTTTACATAGCAGATCAAGAAATATATGTCTAGGTATGGTTTATCTGAGAACAACTGGTCTTTGCCTAAGATTTATCTACATGACACACAGTAATTAAAAATACCAGACTTGAACCAGAAGGAACTAACCTTCTTGGGTGTTTAACAGACATACTTTGAGGCCTATAATAATTTGGTCAGAGGGACATAAAGGACACTTTTTGCTGCTTGCCCTCCTAGGTCGACTACTTCCAGGGGACTATGAGCATCTCTCAAAATGTCCTATAATGGTGGTGGGTCACCTGTCCTCTTGATCAAGGAGGCTGAGGAGACCCCACCAGATGGACTTGAACCAGTGTCCAGTCTATAAAGAGGAGCGTCAATACAGAGGAATTATTTCCTCCATGCTTACAAGCAACCATAGACGAGCAGGACCTTTGACTTATCTTCACATAGGCAGAACTGGTAAAGGAAAAGACCCAGGGGCTCCTCCCAAGCCCTTGTGACCCCTGAGGAAGAGATCCTCAAACGACCTTAAGTGTAAAAATAAATCTATTTATCTGGACCAACTGTGTGGCCTTAAACACCTAAAAGGAAAATATAACCAAAGACTAAAGGGGCCAATATAATTTCATAAGAGTCCATATGTATATCTAAAGGCTACATAACAAGCAACAATGCCAGCCAATATAATTTCATAAGAGACCATATGTATACCTAAAGGCAACATAACAAGCAACAATGCCAGACAGGCGATACTTTCTTTTGAGTTGTTGGCCGGGCGGCCAAAGGGATTCCCAGATAGTGACCCAGCACAGATCTGGGAAAATGAACAGCAGACCCCAATCTTATCCAAAGGAATATTGACAACTGTTTACCACTAGATGAGGAACAGCTGACCCTCCTAAAACAAAGCCCTCTAAATAGGCTGACTAGGTTCACCAGAAGGGCAAATAGTGGCGAATGGCTGGGGTGCTGACAACACAGCAGACAATATCAGGGATATCAGAGTATAAGGGCTCTCTGGGGGGAGGGAAGCTATGGGAGAGTGCTACCTGGGAAGTGGGTGCATAAAAAAAAAATTCTTCAAAGCTTAAAAATTTGCTCCTTAATTATTAGTAGATAAGTGCTACTTGGGAAGTGGGTGCATAAAAAAAAATTCTTCAAAGCTTAAAAATTTGCTCCTTAATTATTAGTAGATGTGAAAAACATTACCATTGAAATCTATCTGATGACTTTATATCCATGCTCAGATGCCAAGGAGCTCAGAAAGTAACCGACTGTGGCTAGTAATAATCAGATACATAGAGATTAGAAATGCATATGTATCTTAGTGTCAATCATATTAAAAATGAATTTTTCTGTATGAAACTGTGTATTAATGATGAAATGGAGATCTTTTTTAAAGTTTAAAACCTCACTGTTTAAAACCTCATTTAATTGTATGTCTTATAGGGTTTATATGGAGTACAATAATGTATAACTGTATTAATTCAACTGTAAAACCTAAAAATTTACAGCCAATTTTAAAAGAGAAGCATCTTAGCTCTGGAAATTGTTATTGAATATGTCAATGCTGTTGTAATGAAATACCTTTTCTAATTATTTGGTTATTAAATAGTTTTTAAAAAATGACACCAGATGAGATAATTATGTGACCTTCTTGGAACAAGATGTAAACAAAACCTTGCTGTAATCATAATCACAGAACTAGAACTGTTCATACCATTCAATTGCTCAATATTCTTTCATGTTAGATAATATGATTGAACATTATATCCCCACAAATTATACAGATGTAGTTCACCCTTTCTATCTTCAAGGAAAGCCAAAGGCCTACTAAGATATCCAACCACAAATCACTATAACTTTTGGACAGCACAAAATGCATAAGAATATTATACTAATTTGAGTCTTTCCTCAAAATCATCTCACACTGTTCAAATCCTGTTAAAAGCCTTCCTAAAACAGTTTTATTGAGATGCCACTGTACCCATTGTTGGTACATTGTCTCACTACTTATAGCTATCAACTAAATCAATTTTAATTAATAAAAGCTGTTTTGATGATAGCCTTTAGCTAGAAGAGACATATAACAAGATGTTTTATAAAACTAAACAGCAAACTTAGAGATGAATACGTTAACATATCAAAATATCAAGCTGTAGTAAATTTGATGAGATTTCTACTTACTTAATCACTAAGTACTCTTTAACCTATTTTAAATAATAGGAAATGACATGGCTTTGCTTATATCAATTACACAAATTTCTTTATTTTCAACTGTACCACTTCATTTTAGACAGACAGACAGACAGACAGACAGACACACACACACACACACACACACACACACACACACACACCATTATATAGCCATACCTCCCAGTGCTCTCTGGACATGAAACCATTTATGAATTCAGTGTTCTATCTATGAAACTCTAAAAGGAGGTCACGTCTATAGGTTGCTTGAGGCAAAGCAGCCATTCAGTTAAAAGTAATCATTACTTATATAAAGTGTGTTTTCTTATCTGCAGAAGACTCTTTAAGGATAATGTTTTGTGTAGTTAAACTTTTCCCAAATATAACATTTATTGTACAGAAAAAAAGATCTTTAAAAGATAGCCTGTCTTAATACATTTTTTTAAAACAACATTATCGGGGCTGGAGAGAATGCTCAGCAGTTCAGAGCACTGACTACTTTTGCAGAGGACCTGGGTTCGATTGCCAACACCCACATGGCGGTTATGAACCATCCTTAACTCCAATCCAGGAGAATCCGAAGCCCTCTTCTGACCTCCGCAGCATTGCATGACACGGTTGCACTCACATGCAGGCAATACACTCATACACATAAAAATAAAAATAATAAATAATATATTTTCAAAAAGCAATATTATCACATAATCAACTCATTCTTTAACATAAGATGTTCTAATAATAGAAAGCAATGGATAATAAGAATTACTAGCTTGTATTGCAATAGTGTCCTGTTTGGAGGAACATTTTTAGATCACAGTTGAGCTGGGCAGGCACATGACTTTAATTCAGGCACTCGGGAGGCAGAGGCAGGTGGATCTCTGTAAGTTTGAGGACAGAATCATTTACATAGTGAGTTCCAGGCCAGCTGGGGTTACAGGGAGACTCTGTCTCAAAAAGACTAAAAAAAAAAAAGAACAAATGAAAAACCTGACTATAGTTGAGGCTTAAAGCCACAGCTAGCACTAAACCTTCTAAATTCTAACTTTCCTATATATCTAAATCTAGGATAGAATTTAATTTACACATTAAACACAATGAGAGCTTAATAACACTAAACAGTGTAATAAAATACTATGATTATAAAAATATGATTTATTTAAGTCTCTTGAATTATTTTCTATGATTTACTGAGTATATGAGCCTATTTGACTGAGGAGCTCTGAAATGCTGGAAATCTAATCACAATTAGGAAAGAACCACTGAGGCTTACTCTGAAAAATATGAAAAAAATGAGTTTTCTTTATGCTCAGATAATATTAAAGAGGTTCCCTGAATAACAAACTTAACCATCTTGAAACAAGTCTCTTGTGTTTAAACAAACAAGTGCACGGATCAGCTGTACTCTACTCTCCTTATCATTTTGGCTTGCATAAGTCATATGAGGTATTACTAGGTCAGTTTCACTTACAACAGAGAAAGTGACCATCACACATTTTGGATCTGCAAAGAACAAGCAGAGCGAGTTGCTACATGGTAATAGTATAATATTCTTAGCCTCTATGTCTTGGGTAAGAGAAATACTAAGAGGATTGAAATTCAAGTCAAGATGGGTATTTTATACAAAATTATGTAACCTATCAGTTTGTTAAAAATTAAAATTGTGTTAAATCGTGTTTGTTGAAGTCTTTAAGAAAAGCTCACATAACATCAGAAATAGTCTGTTTATGAGATAAGAACAGCTTAGGATATTATGGTCACGTGGTAAGAATTCAATAAATGTTGATACATTGCTGCTGTTGTTTTCGTTTTCCTAAAAGAAGTCTTTCTTTGGAGACAGGCAGTTTTATTTAACTTTCTGTTCTATTTCAAGTCTAGCCCTCCTGATCATTTAATTTTTCACTTCATTTTAAATTATCAGAATGATGTGAATAATACTTACTTTATATAGTCTTGAAAATTTAGAATAAATAAACCATAAAAAGCACCTACCAGTGTTTCCAGAAACTTAAGTTTTTTTTTGTGAATGGTGGCTATTCCTATTACAGTAATGAATGTATAAGTCACTGTCTGCAAAAGATTGCACTTAGAATGGGTTTTTCTTAGCTTATATTCAAGGGGGTCATTGGATAGAAATAGATGTTTTTTATTATTGATCATAAGCCAACCTCATGTTGACCCTATATTAGAGATCAAGAAAAAGCTTTAGGAAACTGCAATTACAGCAGCGAAAAAGAGAAGGAAAAAACCCACATTTCCTCAAATGAAAAAGAAATATGATATCTCAGGTAAAGTGTGTGTCCTATTTTTTCATTAGGCATAACGTTCATTTTGCAAAGCTTTTTATGAATGTTGCTTTTTATCTGAAAGACTTTAGTAACATTTTATAACCGATGGGGCAGACTAGAACTCTTAATGGAAGGCAGAATAGAGATGGGAAAATACATTTTTCTCTTTTGAGCATAATAAAATTATTAATAATCAAACACTAAATGATCAAAATGACCTTAAGAAACCACAGGAAAAGCTTGAGTGGCCAAACTTATAAAACAAACAAACAATTCCTGAGAAAACTGATTTGCAAGGCACAACCGAAGGGACTTTCAATCAACAGAAGATTTTAAAGAAACCTAAGTGAGAGAGTAAAAGTTTAGCCTTATTTAGTTAACCTAAAGTAAAAGTTAACCATCTGTGTGTTCAAGTATTAAAGTTACTCAATGGGGTCATTTAGATGGCCCAGCAGTAGAAAGAACCTGTCAGAAACTTAGACAATCCGGGATAGAACCCTGGGTCTACCTGACGTAAGGAAAGAAGAGGCTTTTGCACACTCTCACAAGTTATCTTCTGACCACCACACACACACCATGGTATGTGCACAACGACATTCACATTCACACATACATTAAATAAATAAATAAGTAAATAATAAATAAATAAATAAATGAGATAGATGATTTATAGATAGATGATAGATAGATAGATAGATAGATAGATAATGATAGATAATATATAGATGATAGATGATAGATAGATAGATACATAGATGATAGATAGATAGATAGATGACAGATGATTAGATAGATGATAGATGATAGATAGATAGATAGATGACAGATGATTAGATAGATGATAGATAGATAGATAGATAGATAGATAGAGATAGATTAGATAGATAGATAGATAGATAGATAGATAGACAGATGATTAGATAGATGATAGATAGATAGATTATAGGTAGATAAATAATAAACAATTACCAAATTTCTAATATTTTATTGCTCAAAGAACTCATTCTAAGAGAGATGTGTCAGTGGTTAAGAGCAGTTACTGCTCTTCAGAGTACTTGAGATTGTTTTCCAGGACGCTCACGGTGGCTCATAACTGCCTATAACTCCAGTTCCAAGGGAGCTGATGCCCTCTTCTGGCTTCCACGGGATGTTACTTGCATATGCTGCAAATCAACTCATTCAGACTCACACACATACACATAAGAAAAATTAATATAAAAAGAAACTCATTCTAATAGCAAAACTTAATGTGATCTGTATCATCAAAGTGTACTATTATAAAATTTACAAAGATAACAAACCAATTCATTGTACTACAATAAGGTTCTCAAAAGTTCAGTTCAAAGAAAAAATATAGTTACATAGAAGATGATGATGATGAAAATCATTTTGCTTATACAGAAATGGGGGAGATGGCATGGCTAAGGAAAGCCAAATGAATAAGTGGTCAAGAATATTTTGGATGGAGATAGAGGCAAAATTTCAAAATGGAAGTTCAGGAGGCAGTGGAAAAAAATTCTTTTTAGAATCAAAAAAGTACTTGAGTAAAATGCAGTGAAACTGCATTCAGAGCAGCTTTAAGATGACTAATGTAGCGTCAGGCATTTGTGAAAAGGTGAGTCGGGATAAAGCAGTGCTTTCAGAAAATTATCCTATTTGTGCCAGAGGAATTTATGGCATCTATCAACTGTTTAAAAACTACATCCATAGTTTTTATTCTATTTTATTGATAATTTCGTATTCTACTTACAGAAAGTGAACACTGTTTTTACAGGTTTCCACCCCTGCTCCTTTAGCTCTTACAGTTTCCACTGCCTCTTCTACAATATTTCTCAAGCCTTAAGTATAGGGATTGTATTGCAGTTGTACTGGTTGTGTCTGTGCACCCCAATGGCAGTTGAAATCAACTTAGCATGAACGTTGCCCATGCCCATAAATTTCAAAGCTAATTGGGTAAAATGCTTGGATATGTTGATTCAAATGTTGAGTAGGCTCTGTCAATTGAGCTACATTATGAGACACAATAAAAATAAGCATATATAAATAAGTAAAATATACCACTAGGAAACTACAAAATGTAAGAAAAGATACGTGAGGGAAACCTTTACCAAATTTGTACCCTGCCAAGCACTCAGCTCTCTTTGTTGGTATGAACTCTTCCTCTCATGTGTCCTCAATGCAATGCTGATATCAACAGCAAGGCAGCACTTCTTGCCTGGAGCTATTCAAAGGTGTCAACAGTCAGCATTTTTGCTCAACAATTTCATGCCTAACACATGTCATTAATGGGGTAAAGTCTGTGCACACCGTCTCTCATTTAAGTTTTTCAGCAATCCTTGTGTTGTTTTTACATCTGAGGAAAGGGAAAATTAGAAGCTAACTTATCCAAGGTCAACTGGAAATTAAATGACTAAACATATATTTGATCATCTTCCTCCTTAAACAACTAAACTTTTATTGTATATGAGTCAAGTCCCAGCTTAAAAATCAAGCAAAACATGCTTTAGGAAGAGAGCGTATGTATAAATACTCTGTGTAAGCCCACATTTGCATTTTGTGTTCATGTACACAAATATTTTATCAACCATGTGCTCCTTAAATAGTTGCATGCCTGATATCTTCCCTTTGACAATATTTTCCCTTTGAAGTCCTCTTCAATTTCATAAGGATTTTGTACTCTCCCTAGAGTTATCTTGTGGACCATGAGAGACCATAAAGGAATACTGCCTTCTAAGGACTTATTCAGGAAAAACCATAAAATGATAAATAAAAAAAATCAATTTACCAAGAGAGGAAATTGCAAAATATAGTTCAGCAAGCAATCCATCACTCAGCTTTCATGACCAATGGCTCCTTGTTTCCCTTATCCTTATTTTGAAAGACAACATGCTATTATTTCCGCTGCAGCCCATATATACATATATATATGCACCCAGCATCAATGGACACTTCAGTAGAAAAGGTAAATAAACAGCTTGAAATGGTTTTTTTTATAGAACACTCCACTTTCTAATTAGCTATGCTGCAACACACATGCAGCATTAGTAGATGTGGGTCGATCTGACACTAGCTGGATGTTATTCCACTGATTGATAAATGCTCAGATTTAGCAATTCAAGTACAATACAGTCCATTCTCTGCTTTTCCATCATTGTGATTGAAACATGTCTGAACACAATAATATTTGACATACCCATATTTTTTACATGACATAGTTTTTGTATCAAATAATTTGTTACTTTGTATTTAAAATTCAAAACATTAACTTGTGTACTAATGTAAAGGTTAAAGTACTGTTCATCTTCAGTTTTCATACAACCTTTGCAAATTTAATTAAGTAGATTACTGGTCCTGTGAAACATTTGAGATTATTCTGACAAAGTTATATGAGGCAAGATGTGGTTTTCGAAGATTATGGTCATAGGAGACAAAGATGTAATTATTATAGACATTGGTTATTTCTAACAAATACAATCAATTTGAGGCAAAGGAAAACAAAGGATCATCTCTGTGAAACTATATAATGTCATCTCAAAAAGTTAATGTCATGAAGCTAGGACCCAGAATAAATTTGTATAACCAAATAAAATTGAGAGTCCATAAATAATTCCACAGGGAGAAGAGCTATGAACTTAATGATCTAGAATACTCACTTAAAACTATAAGACTTTTGCTCAGATACAGTTTTGAAATAAGAACATAAATGAATGAGTAATGTGATCCAGAGCATAAAGATATTAGATGCTAATTTTAGAAAAATTCACAGCAGGTTGACTAGATTAAATATTTCGTGTAGAAAAAAAAGCTATTGCTGTCTCCAAATTACACGCAGTAAAATATGAACAGCTGGTTCCCTTTTATTGGTTTCCATGCAAAAATGATTATTTTCCACTGGGTAATTACTGAGTGATTTATTTCCTATATCCATTTGCTCACATGTTAATGTCCCTAAACACTTTGAGCAGGTCATGGTTTGCAAGTAAATGTGTTTGAAATGCTAAAGTTACAGTGATGATCAATGTGTCCAATTTTAATACATTTTCAATCACTAGGTAAATATATATTACATTCAATTTTCCCAGGACAATTTAAATAACATCAAATGAAATAGAAACATTTAGATGATACCAACCATGATAACTGAGCACAAAAAAGCCACTTGTTGTGAAGTCACTGTGGAATTTGATTAAAACTTGATTTGAAGTGCTGTATACTGATTCCAACGCAGTGTTGCCACTGAACTGACCAATCTGGGGTGAGTTTTGATCAGGTCCATCCCTATTAGACAAGGAATAGGGATGGAGAAAATGAGATTGATGTTCTACAGGGTTTTGAAGCAAGTTTAATGAAGACATTGCATATCATCATATCATTATATTAATAATAAAGATTCTGTAAGTAAAATAATCCTTGAATCAGCAATGATATTGGCATGCTATGTGTCTACATAAGTAATAGGATGTGTTAAAATGTAATATATTAAAAACGGATTATGTTTTAGCTAAATAAGAGTATCCATCTCTATTGTGATTAGTAAACTATCTTTCATTTTGGTACTCAGAATCTCTTATAGCTTGAGGTGTGCTCCCTAATATTTTCTTGGGCAGTAATTTAGAGAATCAGGACTGTTAAAATAAGGACTCTAAGAAGTAACACAGTAGTTCTGTTGATCAACTGTAGTTTAATTCAGATATTATCTTTATATTTTTAAATAAAGTTTTTCAATTGATAGATTAATAGTATAATTATTCTATTTTATAGGGAAGCTTTAATGACAGCATTATTATTTCAGGTTTATTTCACATTTTGTAAATATAAACTTCTTTAAACTTATTCTGATACTTGCCTGTTTTAGCACATTACCTAATAATTCCTTTAAATCTTTTTACCCCCATAATGTTTTGTTATACAATACATAAAGGCCTTACTGATTGCCTTGGTTACCATGCCAGTTCAGAGGGTCAGAGGGTGATTCATAATCAATTTCTGTGATATATTTTCAGCCTTAACTTACTTCACTCATAGTTGAATCAAACAAAAGCAATGGTCTTGGCTTACCATACAGTAATGAAATCATAGATAGGTTCTGTTTGAAGGACAGTAAAATTGATGTAGATTCCATTCCCAGGGGGTACTCTTACAAGCCAGAAACAGTCTTGAAAGTTGGGATATTCATCGGGATACCCAGGAGAATAAATGGTGCCATTCATTGCAGTTATGTTCCCGCCACAAAGCGCTATGGGAAAAGATAAACATGTTTAAAATAATTAACTAATGACAGATAAAAAGACAAACAAATCACTTTTTGGGTTTTTTGTTTTGTTTTCTTTTGTTTTGTTTTGTTTTTTGAGACAGGGTCTCCCTGTAGCCCCAGCTGGCCTGGAACTCACTCTATAGACCAGGGTGGCTTCGAACACACAGAGACCCACCTGCCTCTGCCTCCCGAGTACTGGGATCAGAGGCATGCACCTCCAAGACCTGCTCCAATCACACTTCTTAAGCAGCTATAATTTATCTGTTTTGTTTTTACCCCAATTGACAAAACTACTGCCAACATTTGTTTATTTCTCCATATAAAAATATGTTGCATATTTGGTGCACTACAAATTAAAAGACTGGAAAATTATATTTCTCCTATTTTTAATGCTATATACCAATGCA
>NW_008353031.1:261148-267549 GCF_000622305.1 Nannospalax galili
TTTATGATACATTTTTTTTAGATAGAACTATTTAATGCACGTTGAACAGCAATTTCATTTTAGAAGTCCTTTTTTTACTATATATGCACATATTTATCATGTCATCATAGTGGAAATATAAATATATGTCCATTAATTGTTGATAGGAAATCAAATCTGATAGCTATTACTTATATAGAACACTTTTCTGTACTTTTTTCCAGACTCAGAAAATAACAGGTAGGTACTCAAACTTCAGGTTATGTATCATAAAGAAAATTCCATTATATGTTTTATCTCTGTCCATGGGATAGTAACTAGTCTGACAGCAGTTTCATTGTGTGAACTGAATAAAATATGTCTCAAACATATATATATATATAGAGAGAGAGAGAGAGAGAGAGATACATATATATATAAAATCTTAGCATCAACATGCATATAAACTTTAAAAAAAAGTTTATTATATTAAGGTATAAAGAAACCTGCATAGATTTCTTTCCTTTGAAATTTCAGCTCATTGATCAGTAAACCAAAACAACTGTCAACAAAATAAAATCTATCCAGTAATTCATTGTTCTAAATTATGTTTACTTATCAGAAATCTGATAATTAGCTATAGAAAAATAATTTTAGTACTTAAAAATATTTTTTAAAGTGGACACCATCCATTGCTTTTACTTTGTTTTAATCTGAACTTTGAATAATGGGAAAGGCTCATCCTTCGCTTTCCTGCATTTACACTTCTAAATTTGTCTTCACGCTGGTTGTGATGCTCAGTATTGATCATCATCTGACAGTACCTAAAAATCTTCTAGATGGTGAGCTTCTAGAGCATCTTTTGGGGATTGCTTTGATTAGGCTAGTCTCTGAGCATACTTGTTTGCGGGGTTATCTTGATTAGGTGAATAAAGGTGGGAAGACCTACCCAAAAAAGTGAGCGACAGAATTCTGTGGGCTGGGAAACCAGACTGTGTGAAAAGAAAAAGGCTACCTGAGCAGAAGTATTTATCACTCTCTGTCTCCTAACTGGGCTGCCTATGACCAACTGCCTTATGCTCCTGTCATAACTTCTCCACCATGATGGATGGCCTTCTTGAACTGTGAGCCAGCAAAAAAGCCTTTCTCTGTGAAGCTGGATTTGCCAGACTATTTCATCAGAGTAGCAAGAAAAGTGACTCATTCTGTGTTCTTGTCTTTCCAATTCTACTCTTTGCTATTTAGAAATGATCATAAAATCCTATCATCTTCATTTTGCTGTTATCCCAATAGACCCCAAAATCAATGGATGAAGAGAGGAGTAAACAGATAGTGGAGAAAGGGGAAAAAAGCACGGTAAATCATAAAAAACAAACATGATAATTTTAAAGTGCACCTGCCTTCAGTGCTTGGTTCATTTCTTTCCTCAGTGTCTCTACAATCTTACGCATGTCCATTTCTCAATGACGATTCTGTGGGTGTTAACAGCAACTTCCAACACATTCATTTGTACCTCAGCGACAGATACTGGTTCTCCAACTCAAAATGTTCTTGAGTCTCCCCACTTATTTGTCTCTATTATCTAAAAATGCCCTTGAATTTGTCTTTCCTTCATAAAAATATCTGGTAGATTACTTGTGTTCCAGTCCACAACTCTATGACCTTGTTACTTGATAACTACAGTTTAACATGTTCTCTGAAGCAGTCAGCTGCCTTCACTGTCGCCTTTCAATACAGCAAGTGTTTTACTTCAAGTATTTTAATTTCTGACAAATGTACTATGAGCTTATTGTGCAAAAATTGCAAATTATAGGCAAGAAAAAAGAAAATGCACTGAAAATCTATCACCCACAAATAATCATTTTTAATTTACATTTTTTCCTGTGCATAAGTATTTATCTGTATGCTTGTATAATGAAAATAAGATTGTACTGTGAACTGTTTTATGCTGTCTTATATTTAATACCTATCATAATTTTTTCTAGTTACTGTGTATTCCATCATAATGTTTATTTGCTTTTTAAAAAATTAGTCTGTATTATGAGACCTTTAACTTATGAAAGCTACCACTGAGTGCCTTATGTTCCCCAGTTTCAGAACTAAACACTTTAACATTATTGTGTCTTTTAACCATCAAAATAAACTTGTGAGGCCAAACACTGTTATCTTACTTAGAATATGAACAAACAGAAACTCAAGGAATAATGTATTTCAAAGCTACCTTGCATTGAGCTGAAATCTGAATATAGTAGTTTTGCAAAGCATGATAACTGTCACATGTGATTTCATCTATACAATGAAGTTAAAGTTGCCTACTTTAATCTTTTAAAAGTATTACTTCTATATAATACTTTGTTACTTTGGTGTGATAGAAAGCAATAGGATATTTACTTATTCTGAATGTATATATTCATATAGATATTTGTCATAGGAATAAAAAGCAAATATGTTTTGTTAATCTCTTTATTTTTGTCACCTAGGTTAAAAGTTGTAAAGTTTCAAATTTTAAAAGGCAAGTATTATATATCAAAATAGCATTTCCACAAAACCTGGAGAAAGGCAATATAAGTTAAAATATGGATCACAAAGTGAATCTTTAAGCTTTGATGAAGTTTATAAATTATGCATAGTCTCACCCAAACAAATAGGTATTGGGTAATTCCATCTTCTTACTGGTCCAGGCATACACGTGATATGAGAATGACCCTACATAAACAAGACAATGCTGTTCAGTACACATTTATAGAAGATTAAATTAATGTAGCTTACTGAATGAGTAATCAAAAAGTACATGTATAGGTGCAAATAGACACTGACATTTTTATATTTGAGAGTATTAGTATTACTTAAGAAATGTGATAAAATGTAAAAAGCTGCAAAGTCTTTATAGAAAGAATAATACTTCATATCATCAAACTGTGGTTTTACTTTTTTATGTCAAAGATTTTTTACTGTTACTGCAATAATTGTACAACTGATATCACCAATACTTAGTGCTTTGTAATGCATTGTTAAAACATCTAAGATGAGATAGGCTACAGAACTGTTGTAAAATTCTTCTATAAAAATCAAAGTCCATTACATTTTATACTTAATTTGAAAGTTGTGTCTACCCTTAAAGTTGAAAAAAACTCCATTTTTGTTTGCTCCAAAGTAACTGTTCATCTTTTTCCATTTATTATTTATTATTTTGCTAATAAATTGGACATTCTTTAAATTTAGGACCAAACTAAGTAGCTACGAATCAAGATTGCTGCAAAGTCTAAGCATTAGTAGTCATCGATCTATTGAAATATTCCAAAAGAAAAAAAAATGGAAATCAAAACTGTATTTTAAAGACTGGCTTTACCTGAAGAGAATAGCCTTGTTCACACTGGAAGGACACCACATCACCAACCATGTATCTGTCTCCAACTTTAATTCCACTGCTAGGAGTTTGTGGCTCAGGGCAAGAATCCAAACCAATTGCTAAGAATATTTAGTGATAAAAATCTAAGTAACTTTCAAAGGATGAATATGCAAATTATATACATAAGTTGTCAAAATGGAATAATGATATAGTATATCAAACTACAATTTATACTGAGATATTGAGAGCGCCTGGTGAACAGTTTTAACTGCAAAATGCTTGAGATTCCATTATAAAAATATACCTCTTGGATTTTAAATAGCTGTATGTTTTTACTTAATTTAATTTTAAACATAAGCCTAATTTACTGGAAAATAAAACTAGAAATTTATGAAAAGACAATAAAAAATTCCTTACAATAAAGCAATGTGGCAAGACTCATTTCAATATTAATAAATTAAATAAGTAATTGCAAGCATAGAAAACAGGTAATAATTATTTTCTCAAGAGCCAGGTGTATTGCTCAGTGGAAGAGCACTGGACTAGCATATATGGCCCTGAGTTTTACCACCAACAATCACCAAAAAAGAGAGAGAAAATGAAATTTTGCTTATAAAACCTTTTGACTAAATTAGTAAAATCATTTGCTATTCTGTCCCCATTGTCTGTTTCCTTCTTTCGTATGTAAGAGACTTTAAAATCATTAAGTATATTTTGATGTACTTAGTATTTTTAGTACAATTAAAAATATAAATATTAATTGTACCTATTATTTATTTATTGAATAGCATTCAGGAAATGAATTTCATCATGACATTTTCATGCACATTTATCATTATACCTTGTTGTTATTCGTCTCCTATTGTGTTCCTCTATTCCTCTGCTCCCAGTAGTGCTGGTCCCCTGCCTCCCCCCAAATAGTCCCCTTTCTGTTTTCCTGACACATAGATTGCAACATTGTCTCTTACTCTCACTTGCCCCCTCTTGTCTTCAAAGATATTAAGTCATGAGCAACAGAAATCCTTGTCTCATTGAGACCTCAAAACATTACAAAACAAATGAATCCAGCTAGAGCCTAAAAATTAGATTATGGAATTCATTTTCATTATTTTCATATTAAAAATTACTTTAAACATGAAAGAATAAAAATACAGTAAATTCAAAATGTTTCCTAAAATGAGGTTCTTAAATCCTTACCATGTTATTAAATTTTCCCCAGTTGTTTTTCAAATATGTGACTCTTATTAAACTAATTTATTTTCAAAAAATACATTGTTTATTATTTATTTCTGTGTAATCTACTTTGGGGAGCTAATCTGATGCATAAACAAATGGATTAAAAGGGTCACTGCTCCAAACTGTCGCTCTCTATTCAGGTTGTTTCCTTTGGGTAAATGGCCTCATTGGTTCATCCTCTACATATTCTGATAATTAATAATCAATTGTGCAGCTGTCCAATATTTATTTCCACTATCATTTTATTTTAATTTTATGTGTATGTGTGTAATGCCTGATTGTGTGTTAAGTGCACCTGCATTGTGCAATGCCTGCGGAGGTCAGAAGAGGGCACTGGATCTCCTGGAACTGGAGTTACAGACACCACTGGAGTTATAGAGTCACACATTAAATTGATCATGAATTACTGAATATAAAATAAATGGGTTTGGGGTTAAACATGTCTACTTTGTCAGAATGATTTCACATTCCTTTGGTACATTCTTAGTTTCCTGGGAGTAAATTTATTACCATTAAGGTCATTCCTGTAATCATTCTTCTTGTGGGCATCAAACTGTGTGCACATTCATTTCTCTTCTGTTTCACGAAGTACTCACCCAAGGTCACTTATACAGAAAATTATCAATATCTAGCCATGGTGATTTTCTTCTCTCAGAGAAGGATAAATAAGCTATGTGACAGCAATACAGCAGAAATCTGAGATAAGACCCTCATATCAAAATAATGCTCTTAGAAAATATTTAAGAACATGGCCAACTGTTTGAAAAAGAGTTTTAACATTAAAAAAGGATACATTTTAAAAACTAAGCCTTAGCAATTTTAAGTGAAATATTCTTATGTGAATATATTTACAGAGAAAATTATTCAAAAGAATGAAACAAAATCATGGGGACCTGATTCAGGGATGAGATCGTTCATGGTTTGTATATACTTACTTTGATTTAATTGCATTTCCAATTTATCTATAGCGATATGATCTACTTTTGTGTATAAAATGGCATCAGATAGATGAATTAATAGCAGCAGAGACACTTGCAACAAAGAATCATTTCCTTGAATTTTCTCTAGAGCACATTGAATTAGACAAGTTAGTCTTTGTTGAACAAGAGTATTTCAGGAAAGACAGTTAATGAGGGAATCAGGTAATCCAGGGCCATTAACAAGTCAATTTTTTAAATATGTATTAAAGAAAGTAAAATAAAATATATAAAAATCCTGTGGTTCACTCCAGAGAGTATTTGTAGGAATCATCAAGGAAAAGAGTTTTTTGCAGAAAGTGTTGCCAATGCTTCCCCTCCAGTTAATGAAGGCTAGTCTACTTACCAACGGCATCAACATACTTAGGCCCTTTAAGTTTTGTGAGTGTAAATTTAATTTATGTTTTTGGCATTCAAAGACATTCTCTGGATGAGTCTTTTTCAATGGGATTGGATCAATTAGACTGCTGCTTAGCCAAAAACAGAAATGGATCCAAGACAAATCCATATTAAAAATTCCAGAGTTATTGCTGCTGTCAAGTTACTGTAGGCAGTTACCTTGGCTGAACAGACTAAACTCTCATTTTCTCAACTTATCAACATTTTTAATAACCAAAACTATTTCTTCCAAGTTGTGTCCTTAAAACAAACGTTCTGAGGGAAAATGGTATAAATCGTGCCTTTCATTATGTATAAACGCATGTTCTCTGCATGGATGAAGGAGTATTGATGATGGTTAGATAGATGGAGAGAGACAAAGGATGACACATGATACGTAGAAATCTAAATAGATGATATATAGATAGATAGATAGATAGATAGATAGATAGATAGATTAGATGATAGACAGATGATAGATAGATGATAGATAGATGATAGAT
>NW_008353031.1:267705-284339 GCF_000622305.1 Nannospalax galili
TAGGTGAGAGATAAATTTCCTAGTATTCCATCACAATTTTAAATATATCTTTAAGATGTTGAGAGAGGGAAGTGAAAAAATGAATAACTTTCTCAGAGACTGTTCAAAAAAATTTTATTCACAAGTTTTTCTGGGTCACTTGTGTATAACTTTATTAAACATGAAGGCAAAACTACTGTTTTTTTTTCACATTACAGCAGGAATTGAATTACGTGTTTTTGTATATTATATAGAGTGATAGCAAAGATTTCATTCTAAACATAATATATGCATTAAACTTTAAAATTTCCTCTCAATGATGACTACAGAAACAACTATTTTTCTATGAATCTATTTGTGGATGATTTTTAAAATATGTACAAAAATAATAATTTGGCATAGTGCATTTATCATTATGAAGACAAAAGTTTGAGAATAAAAAGCCAGTCATAATCACCAAAGGGTTTGTTCATTTGAATTATCCAATTAATTTGAATATTTGGATAAAACCATATTGATAAGCATGTTAACATTTTTCTGGCATAATATGCTTCAGAAGTAATCAGCCTGGTTAGGTATAAAAAATAGTGGTGGGGATGGAGAGATAGCTCAGAGGTTAAGGCACTGGCTGCTCTTGCAGAGGCCCCGAGTTCGATTCCCAGCACCGACATGGTAGCTAGCAACCACCCGTAACTACAGTTCCAGTTCCGGGGGAATCTGACGCTTTCTTCTGACCTCAGCTGGCATTGCACAACATGGGTACACTTACGGACATGTAGGCAATACACTCATACACATAAAATAAAAGTAATAATAAAGTAGTTTTTTAAAGTAGTGGTTAGAGTGCAGTGGAACAATCATAAATGAACATGGACCTTTTCTTTAAAAACTATTTTATAAGGAACAATTGCTATGAGTACTGAAATTGTATACATTTTATTTCATTATAATGAGAGTGTCAGTGTATGTGATATGGAATATTCTAGCAGAGAAAATAATATGTGAAATGAACAGATGTCCAGAAAAGTTTTCTTTTTATTTTGGGGAAAAAAATTCCAATTTTTTCCTCAAAATACATGGTCTAGGGAAGACAGCTAGAAAGGAAGTGAGTCAGGAGGCAGACATAGTCCTCTAATCTCGATCAGCATGTGGAGTTGTACATTCTTTCACATCTGATTAAGAGGAAATTCAGTTAAGAGTAAATTCTCATGGGCCTCTGGCTCCCCGGCTTGCAGGAATGGTGTTTGTGACCTGTCTGTTTGTGGTTTGCTGTTCTTCTTTTGGCAAAGTCTGAGAGACTCTCAAGCTACATTTCTTCACCAGTAAAACAGGAGAAAATATTGAAGCCCTAGTTATATTGCTGTGTTGAAAAAAAAACAATATATATGTAGTACTTGAATTATGCAAAGACTGTGAGAAGAGATGAACAATGAATGCATCACATTGTTATTAGGGGCTTGATGCATAGAAGTAAGAACATTGATTTAAATTTTAGATAAAACAACTCTGTTAAGGAATGTGATAAAAATATATTTCTATTGAACATAAATAGATTTTATGTGGTACTCTAAGAATATTCATATAAAGAAAATATATGCAAGCCAGCTGTGGTGTGCACATCTTTAATCCCAGACTGGGGAGGCAGAGGCAGCTGTGAGATTGAGCCAGCCTGGTCTACTGTCCTAGTTTGTCTCTCCATTGCTGTAACAGAATACTCTTGACTAATACCAACTTGGGGAAGAAAGGGCTTATTCAGCTTACATCTCCTGGATCACAGTTTATCACGGAGCCCAAGGTAGGAACTCAGGGCAGGAACATGGAGGCAGGAGCTGGAGCACAGGCCATGGAGGAGCACTGCTAACTGGCTTGCTCCCCTGGCCCCTGCTCAGCCTGCGTTTTTATGCAACACAGGCCCACCAGCCCAGGAGTGGCACCACCCACAGTGGACTGGGTCCTCCCACATCACTCATCAAGAAGATGCCCCTCAGACATGGCCACAGGCCAGTCCAATAGAGGCAATTCCTTGATTGAGGCTCCCTCAACCCAGATGTGTCAAGTTGACACTAAAGCTATCCAGCACATCTACATAGCAAATTCTGGGCCAACTGGAGCTACAGAGAGACCCAGTCTCAAAAACCCAAAACAAAAAAAGGAACAAGATAGTTGAAGACAACATGAACCACAATTAAAAATCCTTCAGCATTTTAACTAGCTCAGAAGAAGAAGCTTCCTACACGTGCAGTGAAATGTTACTAGCTTTATAGCAAGATAACACAGGGACCAGGATGCAACTGGAGATGTTTATGAAGGTAACAGAAACGGGATAAAACCAAACCTCACAGGGCAAGTGACACAGGCTTTAATCTCAGTACTCGGGAGGCAGAGACAGGCAGATCTCTATGAGGCCACGCTGGTCTACATGGTGAGTTCCAGGCCAGCTGGGGCTACTGGGAGACCCTGTCTCAAAAACAATAATAACAACAACAACAACAAACCCTCACTAAAAAGGCAAGTGTCAACAAGATTATCAGGAAATAAATTTTAATCAAAATAAAAGAGAAGATAAAGTATGATCAATCTCTAAAAGCTTCATAGGGTTAAAGAGTGAAATGTGTTCATAAAGATTAATTATCCTTATGGCATGGAATATATTCAGAGTTAATGGCAATTAAAATGAGAAATGACAAATATTAATAATTTAATTTTGGTGGGAGGCGTTTCTACACTGAATGATGAGATGCTAATATGCAAAAGCCAGTTATAAAAATAAAGTAAGTAAAAAATAATTAATCTTAAAATCCCTATTTTTCTCAAACAATTAATTATGTAATTAGCCCAAGGGAAGAATGCATTTTAGTAATTATAAAAGTCAACTCATTAAGACTTGATGCACTATGTCCTAAGTATATGGCTTGAGGTAGAAAGCCATGAAAGCAAGAGTGCTTAATCAAAACTTTATAAGGTAGGTAGTTGTCAGGCATTTACAGTTTGAGTTGTGTTTTTATGCTTTTAGGTATTCAGTCTAGCCCTACACTCATTGAGGAGAGTGAAAAGAAATCTTCAAATCATTTTAGTTTTCCCAAAATTTACAACAACATTGTTATTGGTAGATATCATGAATGCCCCTAAGTCTAGAGGAGAGAAAATTCTATTCATTATATAACTTGTATCTTGACCTACCTAAGAAAATGTGTCCCTTGATCTTGGAAGAGCTCTGTCATCCCTCAAAAGATCTCATAACTTTCATGTCATTGCTGCACATAATTTTTCCTTTAAAATTTTTATTATTTATTTTTATTTTTGTGTACGCATGTTTTGCCTGCATCTAAGTAAGTGTACCTGTGCATGTAATACCCATTGAGCCCAGAGGAGGACAACAGACCCTCTGTAATTAGAAAAAATGATGGTTGTTAGCTACCATGTGGATGCTGGAAATTGATCTAAGGACCTCTGCAAGTGCAGCCGGTGCTCTTAACCTCTGAGTCATCCCTGCTGCTCCTAGTTCCCCATTTTAAAAATGTTCATTTTATGAATTCAAAACAGAACTATGCTGACCAATTTATAGATGCTACAAATAAAGTTCCCTCTAGGATTTTCTAGTAGTAACATTTAAGTATATGTATGAGCAAGTTTAAGGAAGTGAAAGAGAAATGATATAGCATATTATAATCACAAAGATAGCCTAATTCCAAACTATAAATGCTGATGCCCTACAAAATCAGTTCTCTCTCTCTCTCTTTCTCTCTCCCTCTCCCTCTCTCCCTCCCTCCCTCCCTCCCTCCCTTCCTCCCTTCCTCTCTGGTGAGTGTGTGTGTGTGTGTGTGTGTGTGTGTGTGTGTGTGTGCGCGCGCGCATGCGCGTGTGCGTGCGCACATGTGTGCTGAGGATGGAATTGAATGCGGAGGTCCACAAATGCTGGGCAAGTACTATAACACTGAGCTACAAACTCAGCTTTGAAGGTATTTTTGTTGCTTGGTTGTTTTTTATGAGATAGAGTCTTTATATATCACAAGCTAACCCCAAACTCATGATCCCCTTGCATTATTCCTGGGATTACAGGAGTGTGCTACCATTTTGAACTCATGATTTGAGGATAAATTAAATCAAAATTGTCAATGAACTGTGGAGTACAATGCTTGGCATATGCCATACTCTTGAACCATATCAGCATTTAGTGATGCAATGATGATGGTATAATGACAATTTAATCTTCACTATGACGATTATAGTTATAATGATGGTGATGGCAGCTGGTACTGAAGAACATAAGTTGTCATTAAAGCCTTTCAATTGATCTTGTTTGCATATAGACAGATGCCTGAATACGGTTTCAGTATTTGAATGATATCATGAACAGATAAAAACCACACAGGCCCCAAATATTAATACTAATGAAACTATTAAATAGTAATCTTTGCTCCAACTATATTATCTGAAAAATGAATTAAACCATTTAACATACACACAAATAAAACTTTCTTTAAATAAATTAACTTAGGGCTAGAGAGGCAAATCAGATGTTAAGAGCACTTGCTGTTCTTCCAGAGGACCCAGATTTGATTCCTAGCACCCACATGACATCTCTGTCACCTTCTTCTATCCTTCCTGGGTACTTCTCACATACCAATATACAAAAATGTAATCAAAACACTTGTACAAAAAAAAGAGATAATTAAATTATTTTAAAAAACAAAAACTTTTAGATGCAGTTAATTGAATCCCTAAAAAGAAGAAAACAAAATTATTAAAAATATCAAAAGCAACTGATTTTATTTATGAAAAATATTTTCCAATATCCAGTCTTTTTTCTTTAATAAGAAATTACCATTAGGAACTAGCTCATGTGGCACAACTAGCTTGTTGATGTATAATCAGTCATGGGATGATGATAACCAAGGCATATTCTACTTTTGAACAAAGCAAAAGCTCTTGTATGAACTTATGCATTTTTGTCGGTTTTTTGACAGCTATTTATTGAGGATGTAAAAGAATACCACAATGAACTGAGCTCTGTTGGAAATAAAAATTGTCCCAAAGTAGTATAATATTCAATAAGAAAGATGATTTAAGGATATTAATTAAAATCATTACCTAAATATTAATAGTTGTAAAACATGACATGAGCTTGTCAATCAGAGCATTTTGTTCCTCTGCTCAAATTGTTCTAGAGATTTCTGATTTCAGTTAGTGTAGAACTGATGTTCTTAACAATAGCTTATGGGCCTGCTTCCCTTCAGTTGCTCGTCTCCTTTCCTACTACCTTTTCTCTTCATATTTTCTTTTTTCCCCAGTGTTGCCTTTTTTGAAAATTTGTTTTAATTGAATTTTTTAATATTTCATGCAGAACATCTCAATCAATCTTAATCATCTGTATACCTTATCCCCACTGGCAGGCTCCCATAGCACCTCCCTGGAATTCATGCATTCCATCATTTCCTTTAAGACTTATTGAGTCAATTTAGTGTCCCCAAATGTTCCTCAGTGCAAGTTCATCTACAGAGGCCTAGTCAGCTTATCTGGAGTCTCACACTTTAGAAAGATCAGCTCTTCCTCACCTGGCAGTAATCAGTTGCCAATATTTCTTCAGCTGAGATTGTGGTCTGCCTTCCATTTCCCCAGCCCCAATTCTTTGCTAGGTTTTTGAGAATCAACAAATGGGACCTCATTAAACAAAAAGCTTCTGTACAACAACAAAAAACAACCGAGAAAGTGAAGAGAAAGCCCACAGAATGGGAGAAAATCTTCACCAGTGACACATCTGACAGAGGTTTAACATTGAGCATATATAAGTCCTTTTACATATATATTTACAAATCTTATATTTATTTGTATTCTTATGTTCCACAAGCAATTTACATATATATATATATAATTTTATGTGTAAGAGTGTTACACACCAGGGGCCTGGTTCCTCCAAGGGGGTGGGGCCTGCTGTGGAGAATTGACTGAAGAGAGTTAGCCACAGAGGGAGAGGCTTCTGGGCACCATCTTGGGAGGGTATCCACAACCAAAGTGATGTGGCAGGGCACAAGAACAGAACAGCCCAGCGTTTACAGACCCTGGGTGAGAGTGGTAACTATGGACAGGCGGCAGGAGCGATCTGGAGTGGCGGGCTCACAATCTGGAATAGCAGACTCTGAGCCATGGGCACAGAGCTGGGCACTGGGTGTCTGTTCTTTTGTGACTTACACCCCCCCACACAAGGTATAAACTACAATAAATTCACATAAAATATGCTATATGGTTTATCTGATAGCACAAGAGACCCTGAGAGAACTCAGATGACAAGTGTATTGCCTGCGTGTATGTGAGTGCACCTGTGTCATGCAAAGCCCCAGAGGAGGTCAGAAGAGGGCATCGGAGTCCCCTGGAACTGGAGTTAAGGATAGTTTGTAGCTGCCATGTGGGTGCTGGTAATTGAACCTGGGTCCTCTGCAAGAGCAGTGTTCTTAACCACTGAGCCATCTCTCCAGCCCCCTACAATCATTTTTTTAATGTAACACTATTGATTTAAGTTCAAAAATATTTCAGCATTTAAACATACAAAAAAATAATAGAGCACTGCAAATTATATGTAAGGTCAGAGGGTTATTCAACCAGGGTTTTGGTTTTTTCATTTTTATTGAATGTTTGTGCATTTCCTACAGATAATCCTTTTTATATACCCTTCCCCTTTGGTACCCTCCCATAGCCACCCCCAAATTGAAGTTCATACATTCTGTCATTTGTGTTAAGGCATATCATTTTCTGCAATTTGTTCTCATTGTTCCCTGAAATACTTGCCTCCCCTGTCATCAGAACTTTTCCCTGTGTCACTTTCTATATTTTACTCAGATTTCTCTTTCTCCATAAAATCTCCCCTGACCATCATAGCAGCCCCTTCTCCAGTCCTTACATTCCTCATCCCTGAAGTCTTCAACCAATTTTCTATAACGCATTAGCTTCTGAAATATTACATGGATTTCTTTCTAATGTACGTAAGGATTTTTAATGGCTTTTAATGCCCAATCCTAAGTGTTGGGAATCTGCTGCATGAATGATTGTGAAGGAAACATTAAAAAAGGTATAAAGGGGGTCTGTGTGACAGGTCATCAGGTAAAGGTACCTGTTACCAAGTCTCATAACCTGAATTCAACCCTGGAAACTGGCATGGTTTAAAGAGAAAACTAACTCCAGAAAGTTATCTTCTGACCTCCATACATGGCTGTAGCACTAGCATACCACCCCAGCTTTTCTTTAAAGAAAAGCTTTAAAAATAAATAAATAAAGGTGCAATGGGAGTAATATCAATATTCAAAGACAGAAATCTGTGTTTAACTGACCAGGTCAGTGAGGTTAAAACTTCAAGTAGATAGTAAAAATTAAGAGTCTTATAGATCAAAATGAAAGGAGGCGGAACACATCGCCTAGAGAGAATGGGTAAGGAGAGGACAGTAAACAGCTGCCTCCTTAAGTGGAAGAACAGTAGTAAACACAAGAAAAGCACCATGAGAAATTACTGTTGGAGTAGGACACTGTCTTTATGTAGAAGCTAGCAAGGTTGTGACAATAGAACATGATTAAATACCCAGAAATATTAGTAAGATGAAGGAAAGAAATACACTGAGCAGAACAAAGATCAGGCTGTCTGCTGCAAATGATTATCATAGCAATGAAGATCACATTTCAAAGTTAAAAACGCCATTATCTCAAGTTCATTTTGAAGCATTTGCCTTTTAAAAATTAAATAAGCCAGAGAGTTTTGTCTGCACTATAATTGTGCCATCAAGTAATGTAGATTACTTTTTTCCTTGCAAACCAAATCATTGAGTAGGAAAATCAGATGAGTAAAACATTTACTTTCTGGGAGGAATCTTAGACAAAATGCTGTTTCCCAAGATAGAACACCTGCCATGTTTCCTGAAATCTCTACTATTTAAGATATTCCTTTAGGAATATAGTAAGTCTGCTTTCTCAGATGAAAAAAAATCTATCTTTTTTATAGAAAACCTCAGAGTCATCTGCATCTGTTGCTAATGTTCTTAGTGTTATTATGAGATTTTTATTTCCCCATTGTGATTCGTCCCTTATGTTACCATGGAGACAGAAAATTTATTTCAGAGACTGTCAAAAATGACTTACCAAAGATGTGCAGAGCAACAGGTGACTTATTTTTTTAAATAGGTGAGTTCGTGACAGAAAAAAATTCATGTAACTACTTCATCACATATAAATATTCCTTACACACACAATTATTGTTTTCCCATGTCCAGCTCTACAACTGTTTTGTTTTATATAAATATCTAAACTTAGTAGTTTATAAAACTGTATTCCTTGAGTAGAAATTTAAATTACTGCAATCATTAGGGAAAGCAGTATGGGCATTCCTCAAAACACTAGAAACAGAACAATCATCTGACCAAGCAATTCCACCACTGCGTAAATACCAAAGGCAAGGAAAACCACAAAGGGACGTCTCACCACCACTGCAGCACCACTCAGAACAGCCAAGATATGGAAGCAAGCTAGAAGTCTCTGACCATTAAAATGTAGCATATATACACAATAGAACCTTAGACACTAAAAAGCTATGTCTCTTAGACAATATGGATGGAATAGTTCGATAAGACGTTAAATAAAATAAGCCAGGCACAGTAAGACAAATACCAGGTGTTTTCATTTATATGTGGAAACTAAAGGAATTGATCCGCTAGAAGTAGAAGGTAGAAGTATGGTTACTGGAGGTGGGGAAAAGTGGGGTGAGAAGATGGAGTGAGTTGGACAGAGGCTACAGAAGCGCATCTGGGTAGGAGTCCATCGCTGCCAGTGATTGACAACATTTAATCTGACATTTCAAAACAGGTACTATAAAGGCTCTGGATATTACCAACAAAGAAATAATAAGTGTTTAAAGTGATTGCTATGTTAATGACCCAGATTTTATTATAACACAGGATACACTTGTATCCAAATATACATTGTATACTGTTCCCATAAACAGGTACAATGATTATGTGCCAATTTTATTTATTTATTTATTTATTTATTTATTTATTTATTTATTTATTTTTTGAGACAGGGTCTCCCTGTAGCTCCAGCTGTCCTCGAACTCACTATGTAGACCAGGCTGGCCTTGAACTCACAGAGATCCTCCTGCCTCTGCCTCCCAAGTGCTGCTGGGACTACAGGCGTGCACCACCACGCCCGGCTAATTTTAATTTTTTTAATGTTTTCTCTTACAGAGGCTAAATAGTTCAGTCACTAATTGAAAGAAATTCTTTTTATTTATTTTTAATGCTTAAGGAAATTTTTATTAGACTTTTAAAAAACAAACTCCAGGGTAAAGAACCTATAAATCTAAACAGCTGCCTGGAAGAGGGAGCCTGGAGGTGAAAGAAAATCATACCTTCACAGGCAAACACATGGTGGAGAAGACGACTTTGCGGAAAGAGTGAAAAAGCCCAGAAAAAGCATACTTACGTTCTATCCAGCTTCGAAAGGGACACAGAAGGAAAGAAAAAGGGAAAAGCTTCTCCTCCATCCTGAGTCAGGACTCAGACAGGCAGACCTAAAAGAGCTTCATGGCAGCTCTGTAATAAACGCCTAATTCAAAGAGCTTCTGAATACATAAAGAAGCTAGAAACTTCTAAGTCTAGTTAACAGAATTGCTTCAACAGTGTACAGATTTCTTTTTTTAATATTTTATTTATTATTATTTTGTGTATGAGTATATTGCCTGCATGTATGTAAGTGAACCCATCTCATGTAGTGCCAAGTAGAGGTCAGAAGAAGGCGTCAGATCTCTTATTACCACAAAATGTCTACTAACTGTCTACTAACAAGAACAAACACTGTTTTTGAACTCTGACAGAAATTAAGATGCTTTTTCCATAAACAGAATGAATTATTTGAAGAAAAAAAAATCTACTTGCTTGGGAAGGGGATGCTGTATTTTCTGGAGACTGACGTCAAATCCCTGAGTGCTCTACTGGTGAGCCTCAGCCTTCCCAATAACCTTGCTGGACTGAGTTCCAAAGCACAGCTGCTCCAAGCTGTGCTTCATCCTTCAAACTCTTACAACTGCTAGTCAGACTGTTTTTAAACTAGGCAGCCAAAATTGCTGTCGTAGCTTCTTTCCTAAGTTTCTCCTTAGGAACCACAGCAGAATTTATTAGTGATTTTTATTTCTATAAAACTGTAATTAATCTTTCAATTTCTTGTTCCATTAACCAACATTCTCTAGGAACTGAACTCAGCAGTTTGCTAATACTACACTGATGACATTATTGATTAGAAAACAGAGGTGAAAACATGAGGAGTACTCCAAGCCTTTCTAATTAATTAAAGGAAGATTAGGCATCCACGGGCACTGATTAACTACCATCAACTAACAGAGTAATTTTCTTCGCTGCTTTCTCTCTTTCTCTGCCCTCCATACTACTTGCCTCCATTTGAACACGACCCATAACTTCCTTTTTCTAATCTATTGCTCTGGGTCCTCTCCTTTTTCTATTTATGGTTTTAATTTAATCACTGGCTGATTAAAAATACCATATGTACCTGGGGTGTTTCCATGTGATGACTCTACCAATTGTGTTATTTAGTTATTTACTTAGTTTATACAAATAGGTCTTTGTATTCTGAAGAAATTATTTGATAAAATTATTCTTTAATATCCTTGCAGACTGTTTATTATAGTATTAGCATTAGCTAATAGATACCATTATATTTACTTTGATCCAGGAAGAACTTTAGAATTTTGTTCCAATTTTAAAGAAATATTAATGTTTTGGTTGTTAGCCTTAGCCTTTAACAGCCACACCATGCCTTCAGTACTATACAAACTTTTGTGTTTACACCCATAGGTTATGCTATTATAGCTGCCACTGTTTAGATGTTCTTTCTTCTTGCTGTTTGTGCTTTCATACTTGATGAAATCCCACTGAAATGGATCAAGAAACAACCCATGGAAAACAGATTCTTGAAAATTCAGTGCCTTGCCACAATGGGAGGAAGATCATCTCACACCTATCACCCCCTCAAGGCTCAGGGGCTTTTGCAGAAGAGGTTATCAGAAAGAACAGAAGAGCCAGAGGAAGGGATGGACTTGTTACAATCAAGTATACTTCAACCACTATGCTGGCAAGCTATAGCCACACCTCCTTCCCACTTTCTTCAAGGAGTCAGTAGAGAAGTCAGCTACCCCTCCCACCCAATCAGTGGACCTTAGCTGCATGTGGGGGAGGGGGCTAAGGATATATAAACTGAGAACACCATGAGGCACATTTCTTGCCATTTTGTGCTGTTGGAAGTCACAGTATCTATATTTGAGTGTGGACTTTCCAGCACAGCTGTAAAAGGAGGGGGGCACTCACTTTTCTGTAAATAAAGCCCCACCATAAACTCTGTTAGCAAGCCCAATAAACTCATTAGGATTTTCAAATCCAAAAACAACAACAAAAATGAACTGAACTAATGGAAGCCTATTCCACTGAAGTTGACTCCATGTTGGCAAATCATTGGTCTTTGATTTCCCTATTTTTCACCCCTTAAAATTCATTATATAGAGATTAAAGACACATGTGCAAACATGTAAGTGTTAGTAGCATTAAAAATGTAGGAAACAGCATATCTTAAAATGAAATGGAGATCTTCTTTAAAGGGTAAAAACTCATTCAATTTTATGTCATACAGGGTTATATGGAGTTCAATATTGTATGACTGTATTAATTCAACAGTGAACCTAAAAATTTACAGCCACCTTTGAAAGAGGTCTATCTTTGCTCTGGAATGTGTAACTGAATATGTTAAAGCTGTAATAAAAAAATTTATTACATATATATGGTCTTTTTGAAACAGGGTCTCCCTATAGCCCCAGCTGGCCTGGAACTCACTATATACACCAGACTGGCCTTGAACTCACAGAGGCTTCTCCTCTGTTTCCCAAATGCTTGGACTACAGGGGTGTGCCACCAAGCCTTGCTTGTATATATTTTTTTATGTAACCTACTCAACTTATTTCTGGAAAAAAATATGTTAAGAATTGCCTGTCTTTGGAATAAAAATATAAAAATACTAAGAAAATGTTTTCATGTTGCATCTCAAGTTCATCTATACAGTGTTATTTAAAATGTGTGCTGATCATCTTCTAATACATTGCCACTTCATGATTTCTAAAATAGATATTCAATACTCTCCTTAATATGCCAAATTTTTGATGTTTGTTTTCTTTTGCTTTCTAATGATTTTTATTTGGGATCAATTTGAAAACAAAACATTCCTTTGAAAATATTTTCATTAGTATATATGAATTACAATTTTTCTTTACTTATTTTTTGCATATGAGTATATGCTTGCATTTATGTAAGTGGACCTGTGTCTTGCAGTACTTGCAGGGGGCAGATAAGGCTTCGGATCCCCAGGAACTGATGTTACACATGGCTGTTAGCCACCATGTGGGTGTTGGAATTTGAACCCAGGTTTTCTGCAGGAACAGCCAGTGCTCTTAATGAGTGAGCCATCTCTCTAGCCCCATGAATATATTAACTTAAATAAAAACAATTAAATCTCTGTCTGGAGAGATGGCTCAGCAGTGAAGAGGACTAACTGCTCTTGCCAAGGACCACATTCAATTCCTGGCACCATGTGGTGGCTTACGATCCACTGTAACTCGAGTTCCAGGACATACGACTCCCTCTTCTGACCTTCACAGTCATTGCATGACACGGGTACACCCACCTGAATGCAGGCAATACACTCATTCATATAAAATTTAAATAAATAAATAAATAAATCTCCTTTGAGTTTCTTCTAGATCACTAGAAAACTTGACAGTTTTTTTATTACAGCAACTAGGTAGAAAACAACATGCATGCTTCATTCATTTACTTATTCATTACTAATGATCCTCTCTTACTTTAAAAAGATTTTTTATTTATTATTTTTATTTTATATGTATGAGGTTGTTGCCTGAATATAAGTAAGTATACCCATGACCTCATAGGAGGTTGGAAGAGGGTGTCGGATCCCTTGAAACTAAAATTAGGGACAATTATTAGCCACAATATGGGTGCTGGGTATCAAATCTGGGTCTTCTGCAAAAGCAACCAGTGCTCATAAACATTAAGCCATCTTTCTAGCCCCTCTCTCTTATTTTCTGGATTGATTTATAAATTTAATGTGTAAAATATTGGCATTGATTGATTGTTTATTCTATAAAAATAACTAGTTGCAATGTTACTAAATGAAATCAGAAAAATATAGTCATTATTTATGGAAAATAATTAAGAGCTTCCAATTAAAATAGACAAAATTAGGAAAATAGACTACTTTCTCCCCTGACCCCTGCTAAGCTTGGACCCACACCAATTCCTCTGCGTCTGATCACTGGGCTGGCTTCCTAGCCCAGACTAGCTAAACTTCCTAGCATGAATTTCTCAGTGCCTCCTCTGGTGTTCCCCACCTCCATCTTCCACTGACTCCTAACCTGCCTCACAGACCAGTCCACCCAAGGCTCTGGAAAGTCAGATCCTGTCCACCACATCTCTATTCCATTCCTCTGCAGTATCAACACTTCAAACCTTCTCTACCCTCACCCTGGCCCCTGCTAACCTTGGACCCAGGCCTACTCCAGCTCCTCTTCCTCAGACCTCTGGACTAGCTTCCTAACACAGACTAGCTAAAGCCCCTGGCATAGATTCCACTGGCTCCTGATTTGTCTGAACAGCCCAGGCCTCCTACTACCATGAAGCCTACCTACTACCTGTCCCACCAACTACCAGAAGAGTCTACTACCCTGAAAGAACCTGAAACACACACCAATTTAGTTTTCATACCTGAGCAAAAAAGCAACCAAACTACATAAACAATATAAATACAACCAAGAGTCAATTAAACAAAGGCAGAATAGGAGTTTCTACTGAACACACAAACAACAAAGGACATCCACATGCCCAAAGGATGGCACAAAAACAAAAACAATATGAAAAACAAAGAGAAAATGTCCCCCAACAAAACCCACTTATCCTACACAAGTACACTACAATAAGAACCACCTTGAGGAATCCCAGGATACAGAATTTAAAAGAACAATCATGAGCATAATCAAAGAACTTAAAGAAAACAGAGACAAACAACTCAAAGAACTCATAAGGAAAGGCATAAACTTGTGATGGAAGCTCAAGAGCATACAAATAAGCGGCTTAACAGAATATCAAAAACAATTCAGGACTTGAAAAGTGAATTCACTAAAGGGATGGAAATACTGAGGAAAAGCCAAACTGAAATGGACATGAAATTGAAAAACTCAAAAAGCCAATTAAAAACAACAGGAGAAAGCTTCACAAGCAGAATGAATGAAATGGAAAACGGAATACCAAGCCTGGATGACAAAGTTGAAGATCTGGACTCCTTAAACAATGACTATACTAAATTTAAAAAACAAAACAAAACAAAAAACGAGGAATGGAATACACAGAAAATGTGGGATACCATGAAAAGACCAAATGTATACACCATAGGCACATAGGAAGGAGAAGAATCTCAGGACAATGGTGTTGATCAGATCTTTAACAGGATTAAAGAAGAAAACTTTCATAAATGAAGGAAAGACTTACCTATACAGATTCGAGGAGCATATAGAACACTAATTAGACATAACTAGGACAGAAACTCCCCATGGCATATCATAGTAAAACATTCAATGCACAATACAAAAAGAGGGAACTGAAAGTTGTTAGAGAAAAACAAGTTACATATAAAGGAAAATCCATCAGAATTATGGCTGACTTTTCAATGTAAACTGTCAAAGCCAGAAGAGCCTGGACCAAAGTATTCCCAGTTCTAAATGTCCATGGACGCAGTCCCAAATACTTTATCCAGCAAAACTATTCCTCATAGTCAAAGGGAAGCAGAAAAGTTTCCATTACATGAATACGCTGAAAGAATTCATGTTCACCAAACCAACCCTACAGAGAATGCTCGAAACAATACAAAGGACCAAAGATAGGAATGAGTATATCCAAGAGGCTACAGAAAGAAAACAAAAAAAGGTATAATGGAAACACAAAATAGGGCCACAAACACAAGAAAGTTAAAATGACAGTATCCAATACACATCTTTCAATAATAATGTTAGATATCAATGGCTTCAACTCTCCTGTCAAAAGACACAGGCTAATGGACTGAATCAAGAAAGAAAATCTATCCTTTTGTTGTCTTTAAGAAACTCTTCTCACCTTCAATGATAGAAACTGCATTAGGGTAAAAGGATGGAAAAAAATATTCCAAGAAAATCACTCTAAGAATCAAATAGTTGTTACAATTCTAGTATCTGAAAAAAGAGACTTCAAATTAAAACTAAATAGAAGAGATAAAGGGCATTGTTTCATTATAATCAAAGGAACAATTTATTGAGGATATATTATAATCATGAACATATATGCATCAAACTCTGGTGCACCCTGTTTCATAAAAACAGTATTCCAGGACTATAAAATATAGATTAACTCCAACTCAATAACAGTAGATGATTTTAGTACCGTGCTATCTTGAGTGGATAGATCAACTGGACAAAGAATAAACAGAGAGACATATGAATTAAATAAAATCTTACATGAAATGGATCTAAGAAACATCTACAGATTATTCCACCCAAGAATCAAAGAATATACTTTCCCTTAGCAGCTCATGCAAGTTTTTCTAAAATTGACACATTCTCAGACACAAAATCTCAAAAATACAAAAACATTGAAATAATTTCATGCATTCTATCAGACCACAGTATAATAAGGCTTACAATCAACAGCAAAAGAAGCTCTAGTAACTACTTGAACTCATGGAGATTAAAGAACACACTCCTGAATGATGAATGGGTCAAAGGAGACATTAAGAAAGAAATAAAAGTATTCCTGGAACTAAATTAAAATGAAAACAAAGCAAAACAAAACCTTGGAACAATTTAAAAGCAGTCCGAAGATGGAAGTTAATAGCTCTTAGTGCCTACATTAAAAAATCAGAAAGAGCGCATGTAAAGGACTTAACAGTCTAACTCAAGACTCTGGAAAGGCAAGAACAAACCAACCCCAAACCTAGTAGAAGAGAAGAAATAACAAAACTCAGAGCAGAAATTAATGTCATAGAAACAAAGAGAACAATACAAAAAAAATTAATCAATCTAGGCCAGTTAAGCAAAATGAAAAGCAAAATCAGAGATGAAACACCACAACACATGCACACACACACACACACACACACACACAAACAAACAATACAGAACATTATAAGAGAATACTTTAAAAAACTATACTCTATTAAATTAAATAATGTAAATGAAATGGATGAATTTCTAAAGTCATGGACACCATCAAAGTTAAACTGAGAAAAGGTCAACAGATTAAACAGACCCATTACAAGTAAAGAAATTGAAAGAGTGGTATAAAACCTCTTGACTATAAAAGCCTGGTCCCAGATGGAGTCACAGCAGAATTCTATCAGACATTCAAAGATTGTCTAAGGCCAATATTGCTTAAATTATTCAAAAAGATACAAACAGAGGGAAAACTCCCAAACTCCTTCTAAAAGGAATTTACCATATAACATTAGTTGTGTTTCTATATATTAGAAACAAACTATCCATAAAGGAAGTTCAATATATTAAGCAACATGATCAAAAATTG
>NW_008353031.1:284432-297686 GCF_000622305.1 Nannospalax galili
TACTGAACAAACAACATCCCAGAAAAAATTAGTTTTTTAAATACCCATATATCCAAAGTAATTTTCAGATTCAAAAGAAATCCCAACAGTATTTGTAATTTAAACAATACTAAAAGTCATATGTACTGGTTTAATGAGAAGTGTTCCCTATAAGCTGAAGTATTTGAATATTTGGTGAGTGGTAGTGCTGTTTGGGGAGATGAATGGAGCATTTCAAAGGTGTGGCCTTGATGTGCAGAGTAGGTCACTGGGGGCTTTGAGAGTTCATGGCCTTGCCCCACTTCCTGCTTTCTCTCTTCTTCCTTAAGAAGACACAAATAGTTGGCTTACTGCTCCAGCAGCTTCGTCCCCCATGCCTCTCAGGGGCCATGATGGACTCTTTCTGGAACTGTAAGCTCAAATAAACTCTGTAAGTTGTCTTGGTCTCCACGTTTTATCACAGCATCAGAAAAGAGATCAAGCTAAAGATGTTTCAGAGGGAGAAGGAAGCAAGGACTTAACAGCAAGGTTCTGGCTACCCTCTGCCCTTAGTCTAAGAACTGGTCTCAGGCCAAAATAAAAGACAATAGTGTTATTTCTTTGACAGAGGAAATTTCAAGGCAGCTTAAATTTGAACCTATGGATTGGTTACTATTGATAAATTGTATGCAGGTGTATAATGAAAGCTCACAATGGGGCAGTAAAAAAGTACAAACTGTACAGTTTGGATACAAAGAGAGCAGTAAGAAACAATATTGTAACCAGGGCAGGTGCTGTAAGGAGGCTGTCATTGTTCTGGAGATCAAGCCATTAAGGATGGGCCTCTTGATCCATAGTGAACAATGCAAACATTGCCCTCCAGCAAGACCCTCCCAGCTAAAGTTCCACTGTAAAAGGAAAAAAACCTAAGGGAATTTCTGCTCATTGAAAACCACAAAATACAAAATGTAGTGCTAATGTCACTAGGGACCTAAGGGACATCCTAAACTGACAGCTAAACATTGCAGTGCAGTCTGCCTTATACTGGTTTTAGAAGCATGAAAAGATGAAAGAGTGAGGTGGTGTTGATTTTTCCTATGCAGTTTTAGAGAACTACTGAGAACAGGCAGTGTGTAGCAGGGGATTCCCTATGTAAAGAAGGCTCTAAACTGCCAAGAGTCTTGAGGTCACTGCATTGAAGCTGTGAAAATGACATGCCCAAGATCTTGATGATGCCAGAGCCTGGAGAAACGTGCCAGGGAGAGCTGCATACAGGGAGTAAAATCCGATGAAAAGAGAGATGTATGTTGCAGGCGACAAAGCTATAGAGGCAGAGCCATCTATGGAACTAAAGTCCTAGACATTGGATATTGAGCAAAAGGACTTGGAGTTTGCCTTGCTGATTTCTGGTCTTGCTATTGTGCTAGTGACAACTCCATCTTGACCCCCAGCTCCATTTTGTCTCAGGCAAGTCAGCCCTAAGGTTGAAATTAGTTCCAAGGATCCCCTCCTTTCCCTCAGAGGCCTGGCTCCAGGTAATGGCTAACCACAGATAGCAGTGTCCCTGCCCTGATGCTGTTACCTGTTTACTTAGAAGAAGCAGAAAAAAATGTAACTAATAGAATGTGTGAATTGGAGAAGATCCACAAGCCTCATTAGGGAAAGCCATAAATCCCTTCAAAGTGTCTAACTGCCCTAAATTGGCAGTTTGGGCCTGCTCAAGCTTGGCTCTGCTCACCCCTTATTAGTTGGTCACTCCCAAGCCTGAGAACAAGTGTGTGTGGAGCCCACCTGTCTCCTCTGGGGCTATAGATAATACTCCTGCCAGTTTCTGGGGAAATAATCTTGAGAAGGAGACCCTCAATCACTCCAAGGACACCAAGCCCGGACACTAACTCAACTCCCCACTAAGTGCAGTTGTGTCCCACAACCCTGGTATAAACTCCCCCCCCCCCATTTTCCTTATCTAGTTGTAGATGCTTGGTTCCTGTGGACAGCCTCTACCTCTCACTGTATCTTCTTTGAATAAAGGAAGATATATCCCTTGCCTGTTGCAGGTGTGGCTCTTCTTTCTTGTCTCCTACTCTGTCTTTCCTTTTATTTTCCAAAAACTAAACAGCAATCCTGACCCCTAAATGCCCATCGGTCCTGTGACTGTCGTGGGGTTATTAACTATTGTTTTTTTGGATTCTGAATACATGTTTATGACTAGGCTCAGAGGGAAGTGTAATCTCTCCTCTTACAACTGCACATTCCACAAGATAAAGCAATGTGTTCTTTACCCTTAAAGACTCCCTCCTTAATTAGAAGGGCACCAGAGATTCCATGCCTATCCTCGGACAGTGGTCACTATGCGTAGTTAGAATAAAGATTTGGCTAATTTTAATTCTATTGAGTTTGAATGGGTTTTCCCAATGGTCCTGAACTCTGCTACACTATGGTCCTGTATTTCCTCAATAAGCCCTGTCCTCCATGTTTGAATAGGAATGGATATCTCTGCCACTTTATTCTGTAAGTCTGCATTTTTTTTTTAAATTTTCTAGGGACTTAGACATAAGAGAGTGCCTTGAGTCTCAGAAGAGACTTTGTTATATAATAGCCTGAGCTCCTCCATTTTGTATAAGACAAATGGGATGAGCCATCCCAGACTCTACCCTGGTCCAGGGCCAGATGTTCCAGGAAGAACTGAGGAACACCCATAGAATCATGGGAGGCTCCAGTTGTGGCTATCTGGCTTCTGTAACTGCCTGCTTGTTCACCTATAGGAACAAACATGGACTGCTTGTCTTTGAGTAAATCTTCTACCTACCAGTCAGGATGTGGACCTTACCTTTAAAAGCCTTACTTTCCTCTGAGCAAGTGCTGCATTTTCTAAATTGACTCAAAGAGTACAGTCGCTGGCAAGCTAAATTGATTCAGCTGATTCAAAACTTTTCGACCCTGAGTGGTCTTTTCCCAGTGATCTTGAACTCTGTAACATTTACAGGAGCAAAAAGCCCCATAGAAGGTTGATTAAGAGAGTAAAAAATCTCTGAGCTGGCTGGAACCTTAACTTTACAGTTTTTCCATGTCAATCACCTGGACAGTGAGGGCCAGTTCACCTAAAGCCATTCTAAAGAGATTGGTAGAATATCTAGTGCATTAATTGATAGAATTCCCTGGTTGCAGAGAGCTTCATCATCAATCAGCGACTTCCTTCCTTCCTGGGAGGACTGTTGAGGCAGCCTGCTTCCCAAGATAGTCTGTCTCCTTGAGGTCCCAAGAAGAGATCATAAACCCTCTGTCTCTCAAGATAAACCAGAGGAAATGGTGCAAAGAAAAGGGTGCCATAAGGGGTCCATAAACTTGTCAAGAGTGCCCCTGATCATGTAGTCAGTCAGCCATAGCTATATCTTATATAACTCCCAATGGCCCCTTCCCCCAGAACAACAGTAGATTCCAGCAGGGAGGAAGGCTGATGTCTCTATTTGAGGTGCTTCAATAAACTCAGTCTTGTCTGAGGTCAGGTATGATCTTCTTCCTTCTATTGTTCCTGCGTTCTGCACCCTGGTACCTAACATTAATGAGATGGTGGACTTTTCCTGCCTGAAATCCTCATCCCTTAGTGCAATTCTTATGGATCAGGGTCAGAGACATGTGGCTCTCTGCAAATCTTGCCCACTTAATCCGAATTCCTCAGAAAGTCATAACCTCTCCTTTTCTTGTTCATATTGCTTTTCTAACTATATTTTCACTAACGTTTTGGGCTGTCTCAGTATTTTGGATTCCTTATTTACTCTTTAAAGCTCCCTTTCCTGCATGTCTGACCTCCATGTTGACTCTAAATCAGCATGGCTTCATGGTGTTCTTCCTTCTCCCGTCTGTTATCATCCACAAGGCAGCTGCTGAGATTTACAATTTGCATGCCCTGAGCCTTTTTCCTTGAATTATAATAAAATCATTCTAAAACTTCTGTTTGAGTCTATTCTTAAATTATTTTATGAATAAGACTAAGAATCTTCTAGGTTTCTTTCCTATATTGACTTAGGACTTCAGAAAATCTTTTGGTTTGATTTTGATTTGGGTTTTAGTTTTTTTAAGATAGGGTCTCCCTGTAGTGCCAGGTAGCCTAGAACTAGGATGGCCTCAGTCTGAATAGATCCACCTCCCACTGCCTCACAGTGCTGGTATTAAAGACCTGCACTGCCACACCAATTAAGAGTGATCTCAGACTTTTGAACAGTGTTGAGACTGTTAAAATAATGGGGATTTTTAATGTTGGACTAAACATATTTTGCATTATGATATGCCCATGAGCCTATGAAGGCTAAAAATGGAATGTGGTGGTTTGAATGAGATGTGCCCCCACAGGTTTGAGCGTCTGTTAATTGGTGGTGCTGTTTGAGGAGGGCCAAGGAACCTTTAGGAGGTGTGGCCTTGCTGGAGGAAACAGTGGAGACTGACTTTGAGAGCTCATAGTCTTGTCTGACTTCCAATTTGCTTTCTCTTTTCTTCCTGTTGTGTTTAGGATGTGAATGCTCCTCTGTTCTGGCCACTTCTACCACCTTGTCTCCCTGTCTTAATAGACTCTTATCCCTCTAGAACAGTAACCCAAATTATCTTTTCTTTCCAGCAGTTGCCTTGGTCATAGTGTTTTATTGTAACAAAAGAAAAGCAGGGGCTGGAAAGATGGCTCAGTGGTTAAGAGCATAGGCTGTTCTTGCAGAGGACCCAGGTTTGATTCCCAGCATCAACATGGTGGCTATGAACCGTCATTAACTCCAGTTCCAGGGGAATCTGAACCCCTCTTCCGACATCCGTGGCATTGCACGACACGGGTACACTCACATATATGCAGGCAATATACTCATACACATAAAATAAAAATAAATAAAATATTAAAAAAGAAAAGTAACTAATACAGCATGTGAGAGAACAGAAGACATTGAATAACCAACATATTCTGAGATGATATCACAGCTCCATGCATAATACCTTCTAATTTAAAATATTTATTAGTCATGTTGTGGGGATAACTCAAAGGTAAGGCATGTGATTAGCCTGCCCCAGGCCATGGTTTAGTCCTCAGCACCACAAATCAATGATTCAAAGTTGTTCACATTTAAAGTAAAACAGCAGGCCATGAAAATGTTAAAATATGGAGCACGAGAATAGAATATAGATCATATATCCGTATGCAAAAGAATAAAAATGAACTCTCTGCAACATACTAAAAAACAAATCAGAATGAACGAAAGTCTTCTATATATTATGCAAAAATGCACAATTCTTAAAGGAATTCACAGGAAAAAAAATTTCATAAGGTTGGTTTTGGCCATTGTATATAATACCAGAGTGCATCCCACAAAAATAGACAAGTAAGACTTCATCAAATTAAAACATCTTCTACAATTTAAAGGAAGCAAACAAACAAAATGAAAGGAAACCTCCAAAATGACAGAAATATATGCAGGCTATATATTTGGAAAAAGATTAATATCCAATATATACAAGGAATACAAAAAACTTCAATAGTAAAAAAAAAAAAAATAGTCTGACTACAAATGAGCAAAGGGGTTGGAGAGATGGCTCAGCAGTTAAGAGTACTGGCTTTTCCTGCAGAGGACCCCTGTTTGACCCCAGCACACACATGGCAACTAACAACCATCTGTAACTCCAGTTCTAGGGGATCCAATGCCCTTTTATGACCTCCACAGGCATTGCAGGACAGCAATGTACTTACATACATGCAGGCAACACACTCATAAAATAAATAAAAAATAAATAAATAAAAATAAAAAATAAAAAAGTTAGGTTTCTTTAAAACCTAACTTTCCAAAGTAGCCTTATAAATTGTTAATGAATGTAAATCACCAAACACAAGGTTAATGTAAATCAAATCCAGGAGACTGCTGGCATGTCAGAAACTAGATTCTGTGCACACTGTTGGAATGTAAAATGGTATAGTCATAATAGTAAACAATATGGAGATTATTTAAAAATGGATTTGTCACATTTTCCCTCAATCCTACTTCTGAGTATACATCCAAGACAATTGAAATTGGGAACTTGAAGAGATATTTGCCCATCTATGTCATTGTGATGTTAACACCATAACTAAGACATAAAAATAAATTAAATGTTTATCACCAAATGAAAAGATTAAAAAATATTTTATGGACATACAATGGAGTATTGTCTAACTTTAGAAAATAATAAGTTAGACCTCTATATGCAACAGCCCAGAACAACCTGGAGAACGTTATGTAGTAAATAAAACAATCACAGGAAGAATACTGCATATTCTAAATATAGGACATCTAAAAGAGTCATTTTCAGATAAACAGTACAGCAGTGATTGCAAAGGGTGATGAGAAATAGAAATGAGAGCTAATTTTCACCAGCAAAAAATTTCAGTTGTAAAAGATGAGTAAGTTTTAGAGTTTTAAGTTACATCATTTAGGTTTCAATTAATACTGCTGTGGGGGTTTGAATGAGATTGTCTGCCATTGACTCCAAGTTTCTGAACACTTGGTCTGCTGTTTGGGGAAGGTCATGGAACCTTCAGAAGGTCTGGCCATACTGGTAGAAACACATCATTGGGGGCAGGCTTTGAGAGGTCATAGTCTTGGCCCAACTTTACACTCTCTTGGCTTCCTGTTTCTACTCGAAGATGTGAGCGCTCAGCTTTCTGCTCAGCTGCCTCCTGCCACGCCTCCCTTACCATGATGAACTCTTATCCCTCTGGAACCATAAACCCGAAAAGCTCTTCCTTCTGTAAGGTACTTTAGTCACGGTGTCTTATCATAGCAACAGAAAAGTAACTAATACAACTGTATTGCACATGTATAAATTTATTAAGAGGGTGAATATGATTCCTCCCCATAATAAAAAAAAATTGTGTTTGAAAATTCTGGTAATTTTAAAAACAATTTTATCTACATAATTTTTTTGCTGAAATGAAAGAATGGTTCAAAAATATTAAATAACTTGCTATAGTTTATATAGACACAACATTATATTTGTAATAAACCCATGGATTTTAACTTTCCTGGAGAACACATATTATCTGTACCTGTGTATTCAAGATGAAACCCTGCAGCAGAAACACTTATGTCTGATTGAAAATTCAGGTATAAATTATTGGATGTGCTGTTCAAAAGGTGGGGTATTGTTGTTCCTGAAATGAGAGTGGAGAAGGCAGGTCAATGATCACGAATAAGAGACTACATAACACTGCATAAACTCGTAATCAGCCAATACACTGTTAACTAAAATTAGGTATTAGTCAAAAACCTGAGAAATTTTAGCAGAAATATTTCTCCCATTATCCTATTTCATTTCACTACTTCAGTCTCCAAGGAGACTGGCCTATGAGATGACTCTAGATAATTCTATAAAAATAGAAACATACAGAAACAGTGAGGTTAAAAGCAGTGAATTTAACATGTCACCTGTTTTGACTTTCATGGAGATTTCAATCTCCCATGTGTGAGTTAAAAACAAACTTATTTTAAAATTTTGCATGTGATTTTTTTAAGGTATAGCCGACATTGTAGGCTAAGAGCAGACCTTCATGTATTTCCCTTTTATAAATGAAACATGTGTAATAATTCAATACCACCTCAAGCACTTGGTATTTCTTATACTCTGCCAGTTAAGCTGTTAGTGAACTTTTTTTTAAAAAAAAAAGATATCTCAGTTTTGATTTAGTGTCAGCTTATCTCTTAGCAGATCCATGATAATGAATTTCTGAACTTCTGAAGGAAACAAACCTTGTTTTATTCAATTATTGAGTCTGAAAATATAAAATATCTCCCTGAACAAATTAGTTCTTGCCTATTTAATCCAAATACTCTAAGAATCCAATTCAAGCAGTTTCAATGACAAGCGTGAAAATAACTGTCAATTTTGTTTTGACATGAAGTTCAAAAACAGGAGTTGGCAGTGCTGCAAGGCGTCCTCTGAATAGCAAAGACACTTCACACTTGTTTCCTACAAGTGCGTCTGCCCTCTCCTAGGTGCCTTCCAGAAGGAAAGCGCAAGAATCCCTTCCAGAATGCGCCTGATTTGCATTTGTTTGTTTCGGCTCTCAGCCTGTGTTCCTCAGTTCCTCCACTGTGATCTCGGAAGACAGAGGTAAACAGAAGCTTGAAAGGTCACCGACCATTGAGTTTTAGGGAACCTTAGTGATTAAGAGCTCTGGCGTTGGAGTCTGCCCAGTTGGGTCCGGTTTCAATCTAACAGTAGTTGTACAGCCTCTGGCAATTTAATCTTAGTAAACTTCAATCATCAGGAGGACTGCTGGGAGAATCAAATGAAGAAGTGTCTGACAAGCCTCACACAGAGCTAGCACTTGGTGATAAACAGCTGCTTTCCTTTTAATCACTTTTCTCATCATTATAACTATTTGTAAGGATATTAACTTAACCCTTAACATAAATGAAAGTATGCTCAAAGTTCTATGGGATTTTGCTTCTTCCTGAATCACCATCTAACATGTTGTTGTATTTAATCAAACCACTCTCTAGACTAGGTATTTCTTTCCTTTGCTCATTAGATTATGAATAATTGGTTATATTATGTTTTAAAACTTCTTTGAAAGCTTAAAGCCATTCATACTTTTCCAATACATTATCTACAGTGTGTAAACACATAGTTTATCTGTACTTGTATTTATACTTCTAGAGCTTAAGAGGTGTAATTATAAAAAAAAAAAATAGCAAAATTAGATTCATGACTTTTGCTTCTGTATAACAGAAGTAACTTTTGAAATGTTGCACATATCTTCTTTAAAACCTAACTAAATCTCAGAAGATTTATAAATCTGGTATGTTTTCATATAGAGATATTAGTTTTATAAAATTTTATTCATTTTAATGAAGTAATTTTATATTTCCTCCATTCTCACTTAACAGTACTTGATGGCATCTGCTATGGTATTCAGTCTCTAAGATTATTTTAATGACTATATAGTGTTCTGTTTAGTGAAGATATCATAATTACCAAAAGCACAGCCAAATTTTTAATTGCCATTTTTCAACCTAATTTTTAAGGAAAAGGCACACCTAATATTAACCATAAGTCAGTAAATATTATCACTTACCTAAAAGAATCAACAAAACATGGTATAAATGTAATTAGAAATCTAGATGGTTTAAAAAGCCACAAGGACACATCATTACCTTTAAGACTTGGAATTTAGTTCATCGTGCATGATTCTCAATTAAACTGTCAGAGTTGCAGTGAGTTCTTCTTTTTCCCCCTTTATTGCTAATTATATCTGAATCTTAAGTAAGCTCAAATTTCTCTTTTACCTGAATAACTTCCAAGTCTTGGAGCATTGTTGTCTCCCCCATCATAAAAGTCCAGAGAATCCCAGTTATGTTCTGTAGCAAAGCTCACAACCTGTACCTGTGAAATAATAATTACTGATGAGAATGAATATTTCTAACCAGATATGAAGCTAGCACTGCCTACTAGAAGAGAGATCTCACAGGCAGGATCACTTCATTCTAGTCTTTCACAGATGGTTCAAAGAACTGTTTTTTGGCATTGTGGCACTGATCTATAAACTGTTTTGTACAAGAAAAGTGTTACAGAACAACATGGCAAAGTGCCTTGTTGGTATAACATGGAAGACGCTTGTTACTATCATAAAAGCTTTGGGTCAATGTGCTAGGAATTCTAACTCATGTTTCAAACAACTCTTATGCTTTAGAGTACTAGACTTCTTTCAGTGTTTGAGTTTTCTCATTTGTTTTAGTATTAGAAAATAAACAGATCTGTGGTTCACAAGAACAAAGACCTTGTAATACATATTCTAGCTCTTAAAATTTTTATTTATTATTTTTATTTTATGTTTTGTCTGCAAGTATGCAAGTACAACCCTGACATGCAATGCCCGCACAGGTCAGAAGAGGGCACCAAATCCCCTTCAACTGGAATTGTGGATCCCTCAGGGATACACCATGTGGGTGGTGGGAACCTAACCTGGGTCCTCTGCAAGAGCACCCGGTGTTTTTAACCTTTGAGTCATCTCTTCATGCCCAACATATTAACTAGGTTTATTATTTCTGAACTCACTTCCATACTCAAAATTCATTCAAATTTACTTCTTCCTGTATTTTTTTTTTATTGTCGATGTAGGTAGTCAAAGACAATTTTTTATAATAGACTTCAATGCATCTTTCAAAGACTATTTTTATGAATGGAGTAATAAGCCACTGTGACAGTCCCTCAAGTTGAGAAGACAAATGCTGAGACACAATTCTCTCCTATCTATTAAATTTTATTTGAAGAAAGAGACAGGTGCTACTTTGCTGTACCTCACTTGGCACAGCATGAGTTTCCAGGAACCCACAGAACCCTCAAAACTGTGGATTCTATTTTGTTCTTTATTATCTGCTTTGTAACTTTAAAGGAGGAAAAGGGATAATTTTATTAGCATACATTCATCTTAGTTAACTAAAGTCTGTGAGAACTGTGGGTACTCATTCTTTACATAGTTAGGACAATTCCATTCCTTAAATATTTCTTATCTGCAAAGCAGTCCGTCAGCATTCTCCCATTCAAGTGGATGCTGGCACTGCTGCTCCAGGAGTGAGTGCCACATGGCAGGAGAACTCCTGTCTGCATGGTTGGCACTAGGTGTAACGGCACCATTCCAGAACACGGAGACATCCAGAGTGAAATGTGCAGACTGTACTAGAAACACTGCTTTCTTAAGTAATAACTCATTCCTGATTCTTACCTCAATTTTTCTTTCTTCCACTAAGGAAAGAAAATAGTGTAGTCTGTTGAAAATGTATTGTACACATTCATGCAGGAGTTGATACTTGGTCTGAGCTTAAGGTAACAAGGTTTCCACCTGAAGGAAATTATTGAGTGTACAAAACTACAGATGATTCAAATCTTGAGCTGGACATAGTGAACCATTAGTAATCCAACTTAGCCACAATGGAGGGTATTTATATAAGGGAAAATACAAATGTACCATTAGAAAAAGTATAGAAAACTTGGAAAGAACTGGGCTTAACAATAAACACAAAATACAAGTAAAGTCTGTAGAGTCAGACTGCCTGGGTTGGAAACTTCCTGGCTACCTGTGCCTACTGCTATACAAGCCTAGGGATGCTGGTAATCTCTCTGTGATCCAGATTACTTACATAAATCACTGTAATTAAGCTATCTAATTCATAGATTCATTAAAAATTAAGCTAGATAATAAGTATCAAAAGCTTAATGTCTAGTGTAAATTAAAAAGTCAGAGAATCTTAAGTGAAAGAGAGTCTGTAAAAAGCATTCATTAAAAACTAAATACCAGCAAAATAATTATGTGCTTGAAGGTTTAATTATACCTTTAGTATTCCACTAAATGTTTGAGATGAGAGAGGAATAATATAATCAAGACTGTGCTCTACGTGTAAAATTGGAGAGGAGCAATATAATCAAGACTGCGCTCTATGAGTAAAGCTGGATTGGATGACGAATATAAAAGAGAAAAGGCACTTTCGATATCTATTGGGGAAGTATTTTAGTGTTTATTGTTGTGAGAAACGCTGTAAGACTGTACTAGATTAGAAGCAAGGGAAGTGGAAAGAATACTCAAATGTCATATGTTGTAATGGCAGAGGGGTGGTGGGATTCCTGAATGTTGTGTAATGTAAACAGGGGAATGAGATATAATATTCAAGAATAATTTCTGTTCTTCCCAGAGTTATTGAGTGGAGAAGACAAAAGAACAAAAATGCCGTCATCTCCAGGAAATCCTACAAGCTTAAGAGCAAAGAAATTTCTTTTAGTTCTGGAGATACATGTATTGAAAGCAGCATAGGGTTTGTAAATAGATTTTAATCACTAGAGCTTCTAAATCACCACTTATATGGAAAAAAGTTTTCCTGCATGTGATTTTTGATGGACAAAAAGATGTATTAAGACATTTGACAAAGTTAGAGGAGAAGCCGACAGGACAACAGAGACAGGATTCAGACTTATGTGGCTAGAATCCAAGAATTACAGGTAGCCACTACAAACTAGAAAGAAAACAGAAGGGCCATTCCACAGAGGTTCTGTTGGGAACTTAATACCTGTGCACTGAAGCCAGGTTTGGGCACTCAGCTTTAGTACTATGAAAAGATAATTTTGTTGTTGTTTGTGTAGCTATAGAGTTCATGGTAATTTTTTTTATAATAGCCGTAGGAGCCTTATTTGCCACTAAGATTCTAAGCTTAATAAAACTACCCTTAATAAAGGGTATAAATGCACAAAATGGCCAGAAGAGCTACGAGTCAATGCTCTAGGACCCTATGAGATACAATGAAACGACTGAGAATCTACAATGGCAAAAAGCCAAGGAATAGTCACAAAAGCTTTTAAAGAATTAGTCACTGAATCAGTATTCAGGAGATTTTTGTAATGGATACCGTTGTCTACCGCGGCATGAAGTAATGAATTTCCGGTCTTTAAAACCAAGCGTCTATCAGAAAAATATCCAAATACCACTTTACTTTGGAAAATTACTTGAACTTAGGATGATCATGTTGACATGATTATGCAGCCAAACTCTTTTTCCCACAGCTGCTCGTGTGGTAGTTGTTCCTCTCTTGATGTCAGTGTTAAATGCAGCTACCTGGAAATTTTCCCTCCATTATACACTGATCAAATAGAGGCAAATAAATGAATCTATCTTCCCCACAAACTTCTCACTTCACATTTCTACAACATATTGAGGTTTTTTTTTCCCCCCAAAGAATTCTCAATCATCTCAGTTATTGTTCATTTTCAGTATTTCAAAGATTTTTTTCTCACTTTTCCTACCAAAATCTATCCTCTTTTATTTCTTAGCTGATTTGTTAAATATTCCTATAATTAAAAATATTTTATTTAGGTGTATGAGTGTATTGTCTGCATGTATGTAAATGTACCTGTGTCATGCAGTGTACCTGTGTCGTGTAGTGCCTGTGGACGTCAGAGGAAGGCATTGAATTTCCCTGTAACTAGAGTTATGGATGCTGCCATATGGGTGTTGGGAATTGTGCCTGTGTCCTCTGCAAGAGCAGCCAGTGCTCTTAACTGCTGAGAAATCTCTCCAGTCCCATAATTCATAATATACACATATTCAATTCCACATTCCCCAAATTAAATATTATGTAAATCTTGTATATTAGGTAAATGGTAAATTTAGTCAAATTTCAAAAATATGTGAAACAATAAATATGTACATGCTTTACTATACATTACTTTGATTTAGTGTGGTATCTAATAACATCATTTATATAGGGAGTTATTTTACAAGTTGTTTAACAGTCCTGAGAG
>NW_008353031.1:297731-320997 GCF_000622305.1 Nannospalax galili
ATGCTACATTCAACTTCTGTTTTCTAAGTGCAATTATTACATAAAATATTCCCTAGGTAAAGATTTTATGTTATCATTGATGTGTCCAGTCTTGAGTAGTATTTGCCTAGGATGACTGATACATGCCATAGCTTTTCTGCAGACTAATTAGTTTATTTTGTGGTGCTAACTCTCTAAAGAGTCCGATCCGCTGCTTACGGGAGGATCCACTGAATATTGTAAAAATATTTACTGAGCGCCTATTGCTGTGCCTGGAGCTAGTGGCCAAAGCACTTTTGGCCATTGTCCTTGGGAGTTTACACATAATTAGCTGATAGCATGAAAATGTGATAGGAATTATGACAAAGGATGTCAGAGAGTGAGGAGATCATATACAAAGGACCTTAGCTTTGTGCTTAGAACACAGATTGCTTCTCACAGGAAAGGTACTTGAGGCAGAAACAGACTGGTGAGAATAAAAACCTGGGTCTGAGATGATGGAGAGTTGAGTTTGGCTGATAAAATTATGGATGAAGAGAAATGGACTTGATTGAGGGATGGGTAAAAGACAGTCCTGGCAGTTTGTTATATAGAATATTAGACAAATGAAAAAAGCCAAGATTTTTGGCTTACAAAACTGAATGGAGAGGGGGTAATTCTGAGACACAACAATGGAGAAATCTATCATTTTGAGAAAAATGAGATGTTAGGAAGACTTGAAGGTGAAAATATCTAATGGCTAGGTACAAGATCTACAGCTTAGGTGAGACTCCGAACTTGCTTTGTGTTTGAATATCACCAATTTTGTCCTTCATTCAAAAAATGAGGGGCTTTCGGGATTAATTTGTTTGTTTTTATTGGTGATGGTTTTTACCATTATTTCTTCTGTTGTGACTTGGGTCATTGCTAGCTTATAATAGTCATGGAAAATATGAAAGTAGAGACTATTCAAAGAAAATGGTATAAATGGAAATGAACAAAGGCCATGGAATCTTGAAAACAATGATAGCTGAAAGACCGACTACTGACTTGAAAGAAGAGAACAGGTAAAGACATAGAAGCAGGAGCTACCAGTGTGGGAAAGGTACTGAGATCCAAGAAAATCACTAAGGAAGGAGTGTAGAGAAATTCATCAGCTTAAGCTTTGCTGACAGAACAGTATAGAGGAGCAATGCAAAGGCGTTAACCACACAGGTGCTCACAAGTGGATGGTTTGATTAGAGCATTCGGCGCTAAAGACACAGCACAGAGAAACAAAAACAGCTTGATAAGTGAAAATCACCAGCTTTTTTTGTTTTATTTTGATTTATTGGTTTGTTTTTTTTTTTTTTGGTCTGTTTTTGAGACAGGGTCTCCCTGTATCCCTCGCTGACCTTGAACACACTATGTAGACCAGGCTGGCCGTAAACTCACAGAGATCCTCTTCCTTCTCTCAGGAGTGCTGGGATTGAAGGCCCGACGACACCAGTTTTTTAAAAGTATTATTTTAGAGAAGTGGAAATTAATAAGCTGCAGGGCATGGCGGCCCAAGCCAGTTGGGGCTACAGGGAGACACTGTCTAAAAGGAAAACAAACAAATGTGATGCTGCTAACATGCATATTAGGAGGCCTGCATAATCACCACTGAGTAAAGTGGCAAAGGTTTCAGGTGGTTCTAAAGATAACTGTCTCATCTCAGAGTACTACTTGACATATAAACAATCCTACAGTCCTTGTTAATTCTACTTTTGAAAAATTAATTAATTTAAAAAAATTTTTGGTCTTTAACTTTTTAAAAAAAATTTATTGAATTTTTTGTGTATTTCATACAGAACATCTCAAGCAATCTTAATTTGACAGGGTCTCCCTGTAGCCCCAAATGGCCTGGAACTCACTATGTAGACCACACTGTCTTTGAACTCACAGCGATCCTCCTGCCTCTGCCTCCTCAAGTGCTGGGATTAAAGATGTGCACCACCATCCCTGGCCTAAATTTAATTTTTATTTTTAAAATATTTGTATTGATTGTTCGAGAAATTCAAGTATTGTGTTTTGATGGTCTCTAGACCTCTTCACCATGTAAACGCTCACCTTACTACCCACCACCCACACTTCACACATTGTTTTCATTTTTATTTTTTGTCTTTTTGATAGTGAGCCCAAGCCATTAACAGCTGCATCAGCAAAGTCTTCATTTTTATTTTTTAAAAAGTTCTATTGAGCATGCACAAGACTGTGCAAACACAAGTCAGGCAAAATCCCAGCATGGAGTTGGGAGGTGGACAAAAAACCCTAGCTGGGGGTCTATTGGCAATTGATAGCTGCTTGGAGAGGAGAGCCAGTCTTAAGACTTTAAGGGTATGACACCCGGTGGGGTCAGCAGACTCCAAGGGATGGATGGATCCCTACCCAAGACGTTTTGGGAAACAGAAATAAAACTTGCCAATTCTACTTTTAAAGAAAATAGATCTATCAGGAGGCCAGAATGGGCCCATGAAAGGGGAGGGGAGGGAAAAAGGCTTTAATGGTGGAAAGATATAATATAACACATTCAATATTAAATGAGGGGAGGATACTGAACATTAAAAGGTTTAAGAGGGGATGAGGGTGGAAGAGAGGGTGAGGAAAGAAAAGACTTTATCCAAACTAAGGATTTGTAAAAATGCCTTATGGAAACCCACTACTTTTTAAAGTAATTAAAACATATAATAAATTGACTGGAGAGATGGTTCAGTGGTTGAGAGCACTGACTGCATTGACCCAAGTTCAATTCCCAGCACCCACACGGCAGATAACAACCATCCCTAACTCTCAGTTCCAGGGAATCTAATATCCTCTTCTGACCTTCTCAGGCTTTTCATAACAAGGATGCATTTACACACATGCAGGCAATACATTCATACACATAATATAAAAATAATAAATAAAATATTAATATATAGTATTGAAAATGAAAAGAAATTTGAATGGAGGCATCCTACATGGATGGACAAAGCTGCCCCAAGAAGACATTTATTATTAAACGAAAATCTCAGTGCCAGGCATGGAATCCTCCCAATGAATTATTGGTCAGTGAAGCCCTAGAGGTCTCTAAAACAATATATTGCTAATGCTCTTGGTCACCTACCAGAACTGGATATAAGACCCTGTTGCTGAAGACACCATTTATTTTAGTAGCAGGATACAGAGAATTCAATCTGGAACTGATTGGAAAACTTCTTCTTGGATGATTACCTTTTATAGTGCCCAACACTCCTATGAAGGCCACTGTAGGACACAACCATTAATGGTCTTACCCAGCACTGAACCCTACCTACATGCTGCAATACTGACCTGCCAGGCACAGTGTACCCATTGGCACAATAGTGGCATCATAGTTATGGTGATAACCAACCACTTTATGGTTGGATTTGAGGTTTACTCCACAGGTGATAATTTATTTCTGATATTATAAACATGGTCAGGAGTCCATGACTTGGGAGGTCATAGGCCCTAAGGGCCTACTACTGGGCTTTTATTACGTGGTCAGGCTGTCAAACTACCTTCTAAATATTTGCTTATACCCATGGATTAGTGGTGTTCTCAACCTTGGACAAAGAAGCTTCTTTGTGCAGTGGTCGGGGACCCATGCTGTGCAGTACCCATGGAGGCCAGAAGATGGCGACTTATCCCCTGGAACTGGAGTTAAGGACGGTTGTTAGCTGTCATGTGGACACTGGGAATCGAACCAGGTCTCTGTAACAGCAGTCAGTGCTCTAGTGGTCTTAATCACTGAGTCATCTTTCCAGCCCCCTTCACACTCCAAATATTTTCTTAACCATTGAAAAGGAATACATATGCAGAAGACATTTCACTATATTTGTTTGTCTTAACTACTTAAGGCTATTATGCCGAGCACTTTTGTAGTCATGTTAAGACCACATGAAAGAAAGACCAAGGACTGAAACCAACATCCTGACAATTGGGGTCCAGACAGGTGAAAATAACCTGGCCCAGGGATGACTCAACTGGATCTCTAAAATAAATACCCCTTGGGTCTTCTTAACTCAAGAATTTGTGTCAGATGTCTTTATTTTGCTATTGCTTATCCTACTGGGAACTGGTTTTGGCTTTGCTCTGCTTACAGTAAAAACATATTAATACCAAATATCTTCCTATTAAAGTGAGCCATGTTGGTCAAAAGTACTTGCTCAACTTTTAGAAATAATATTTTGTCATTTCTGAAATATTACTTTCAAATATAAAATGAAAAATAAAAAAAATGTAAATGTCCTTACTTGAATACCAGCTCCCTCCGGCACTGTGATCTTCCATATACAATTCAAATTGTTGTCATAAGGCTCAGGATATCCAGGAGACAAAATAGTCCCTTTACGCTTGGTTAAAATTCCCCCACAAGGCACTGCAAGCAAAGCAGTATGAAAGCAAGTTAATTCTACTGCAAAAGATTGAAATAAAAGGTCAGAGATAACATCTCAAACACATTAATAGTCTTGCAAACAAAACCACATCATGTTATGTTTTAAAACTTCTTGTATGCCACAAAAATACCTAAACAAATGAATTAAATGGCATCAATGGATGAGTTTGCATTCACATATATAAAATTATAAGTCTAATTATATCATATAATTTGTATTATTTTTACCTATAACCTCATTGACTATATTTGCCACACACACACACACACACACACACACACACACACACACACACACACACGCACGTTAGATAGAGAATTTAAAACTATTATTTGAAGTTATTTGGTACTTTCTCTTCATGAATCCTTAGAGGGGTAATAGCATCCTCCTAAAATGAAGGATGATCATGGTAGTAATTATAACGTTCACACAGTCCACTCATATTACATGCTCAGTATTCTTCTAAGCACTTCTGTATTTTAACTCATTTAAGTCTCCAACTGTCTAAAGATATTTGAACAGTTTTTTTTTTTTTTTAATCCCTCCCAAACCTGAGGAAACAACATTATTAAGAGATTGAAAGATTTCAAAAATGAACCTAGCATTTTCATCCTGGGGTAGAACCAAAGTCCACATTCCTAAATGGGAGGAAGACATTTCATGAGATTATTACCAGTGTAACTAGTACAAGAATGAATAAGCATGTAAACCTACTGTGAAGTCTGCTAAGTCTTCTATCATTGTTAGAATTTAAGAGCTTCCCTTATTATTAATTTCAGCCGGATACTGGGCACTACCAAACTCATACTCCTATTTTTTTTTTTTTAATCTTAAAAAATATTTTATTGGGGCTGGAGAAATGGCTCAGTGGTTAAGAACACTGCCTGCTCTTGCAGAGGACCCGGGTTCAATTCCCAGCACCCACATGGCGGCTACAAACCGTCCTTAACTCCAGTGCCAGGGGAATCCGAAGTACTGTTCTGACCTCCGTGGCATTGCACAACATGGGTGCACTCACATACATGCAAGCAATACACTCATACACATAAAATAAAAATAAAATATTTTTAAAATTTTATTATTTTTGTTTTATGTGAATGTGTGTGTCTTGCCAGCATATATGTAAATGCACCTGTGCCATACAATGCCTGAAGAGGACAGAAGAGGCCATCAGATACCCTGGAAATGGTGTTTTGGGCACGTGTTAGCTGCCATGTGGATGCTAGGATTTCAACCCAGGTCTTCTGCAAGGACAGTTAGTGTTCTTAACCACTGAGCCATTTCTCAAGGCACCTAACTCACACCCTTAAATACTCTGTTGCTTTGGAATGTTTCTTTTTTTTTTTTTTTCCTTCTTTTTGGTCTTTTCGAGACAGAGTCTCCCTGTTGCTCCAGCTGGCCTGGATTCACTATGGAGACCAGGCTGGCCTCAAACTCACAGAGATCCACCTGCCTCTGCCTCCCAAGTGCTGGGATTAAAAGCAAATGTTTCTTAAACTCTTTGACATGCAGATGCTTCAATCTGTGCCATGGAAACACTATTGTTTCCCAAATGATTTTGTGAAAACATAAAAAGCATAATCTATATAAAGTAATTAGCTTGTCAATTAAAACAATAGTAAAGGATAAATTATATTTACTTTGGTTGCATGGTTATTATTTGGATATCAAGAGACTGTGCCGATTGGTCATTTTTCCTAGTTTGTCTATAACGGTAGCTTAAAAAATATGGGTGTATGTTTTTCTGATTGAAGGAGAGAAAGAGAGAGAGACACACACACACAGAGCAAGGGAGAGGGAGAGAGGGAGAGAGGGAGAGGGAGACAGAGAGAGGATACATTCTCTTATGTTAGGGTCAAAGCATGCACAGGAGGCCAGAGGGGGACTTTGAAGATCATGCTCTATCGGTGCCTCCTTCATTGTTTTGAGATAGAGTTTCTCACTGAATTAAAATTAGACTGGCAGCCAACAAGCCCCAGGATCTTTCTGTCTCTATTCCCCAAGCACTGAAGTTACAGGAAAGCACAAAGACATGCCTGGCTTTTCACATGGGTGCTAGGTCTCCATGACAAAGGTCTCCATGCTTGTTCAGCATTTATTCAGTCTTACTCATAAGTCATTTCTCTAGCCACATGTGTTTTGTTACAATGATTTTAAAGAAGTGGATTATAGTTTTATGCCACTTCTATAATGCAAAAAGCCATGATAATTACTTTTAAAAGGTACTACAGGGGCTAGAGTGATGGCTCAGTGGTTAAGAGCACTGACTCTCTTGCAGAGGACTCGGGTTTGATTCCTACCACCCACATGGCCACTACAAACCTTCCTTAACTCCAGTTCCAGGGGAATTCAAAGTCCTCTTCTGACCTCTGCAGCACTGCACGAATGGGTGCACTCACATATGTACAGGAAATACACTCATACAAATAAAATGAAAATAATAAACAAAATATATTTTTAAAAAGTACAATATTTTTAATACAGAGATGATTATTTTTTAGAGAAAATCATTTGTTGTAGGTTTTATTTTTATTTATTTATTTTTAGTATTTTAATTTATGTGTGTATGTGTGTGTACATGTGTGTGTAGGTGCCCTCAGAGACCAGAAGAGGTTGTCCAGATTACATTATTATAATACTTTGTGAGCCATCAGAGCACAATGCCCAGACTGAGCTATGGACCTCTGGAGGTGCAGCAAGTATTTTTAACCAAGAACCAGATCTCCAGTTTTTGTTCATTGTGTTTTCTTGTGCATACATTATGAGATTCAACCCAGATTCTGTTTATACTGGTGAGAAAATATGTATTACCATTAACAATGTAACAGCAATTGTCTTATATAGGTTGAAAATACTCTACTAGGACTGAAGAATTATGAAATTTTAAAAAATTACTCCAATAATAGAAGGAAAAAATGGTATAATAAAGCTTAGCTATCTTAGCCCCCTTTTCTTGGCTACCATGGTTAACAACATGCTTCCTCAGTGCTCTGACCTGATTTGTCTTTCCTTCAGCCCTCGAGCAGCTAACCTCTGGGCACTGAGTGCTATTGCTACCTGTTTAAACCCTTTTCTGACCCACTAGAGAGTGTCCCATCTTTTTCTGTACTACCAAATGTGTTCTTTCTTTTTTTAAAATATTTTATTATTTTTATTTTATGTGTATGAGTGTATTGCCAGCATGTATGTGAGTGCACCCGTGTTGTGCAATGCTGTGGAGGTCAGAAGAGGGCTTCAGATTTCCCCTGGAACTGGAGTTAAAGACACTTCATAGCCACCATGTGGGTGCTGGGAATCAAACCCGGGTCCTCTGCAAGAGCAGTCAGTGCTCCTAACCACTGAGCCATCTCTCCAGCCCTCAAATGTGTTCTTAGACAACTATTTTACTTTGTGCTTTCATGTTTTTCGTTTTTTTCGTTTTCTTTTGCTTTTGTTTTGTTTTGTTTTCTTTTTTTGTCTCTATAAAAAATCTGAAGTCTGAGACAATGAAGTTGTGGTGGTTTGAATGAAAATGTCCCTCATAGGCTCCAAGAATTTGGACATTTCATCCCCAGTTGGTGGCACTGTTTGGAGAGGTTTAGGTGGTGTGGCCTTGCTGGAGGAAGTACATCACTAGGGGTGGGCTTTGAGAATTCTTAAGCCTTGCCAGAGCTCAAGTCACTCTTGCATCCTATGCCAGCTTGAAGATGTGGTCCCTTGCCGCCCCTGCCATTATGAACTCTAACCCTCTGGAACCTTAAGTTCAAAATCAACTCTTTCTTCTATACGTTCCCTTGGTCATGATGTTTTATCATAGCAACAGAAAAGTAAGGTTCTAGGTCTAGCATGTCTTCTCTTTACATTATAGATTTTCTTCCATGCTACTTTGGTCACAAGCTATTCCCTCTCCCTTGATTTTTTTTCATCCACTTGGTCCATCTGACTTTTGTTCCCATCAGTCTATTGAAATGCCTTCGTCAAGGTCTCTGGGATTCTCTTGCTGTGGTATGATCAGTGCTTAATGTTTATTTTACTCAGCCATACGCAATGATCTGCCACTGAGCCTCCTTTACTAGGTCATCAGCATGCCACATTCTTTTAGTTCTCTTCTAAATCACTAACCACTTTCATTAATTTCTTTGGGTAACTGCATCCCTTCCTTCTGATCTGGTAAAAACCAAAATATTAGACTGGAAAAATAGCTCAGCAGTTAAGAACACTGGCTGCTCTTGCAGAGGTCCTGGGTTCAGTATGTAACTCCAGTTCCAGGGGATCTGATGCTCTCTTTTGGCCTCCACCAGTGTTGCATGCATGGGTGTACTGACATACATGCAGGCAAAACACTCATACACATAAAATAAAATTAAAAAATAAATAAATCAACAAAATTTTCAAAACTGAAAATTTTAAGTTGGACCCAGGTTGTTTTCACTACACATCCTCTGTAAATGCCAAGTGTTTTCCTGGCCATAGTGTCACCCCTGACTTGGGCATTATGTAGTCAGTGTTTCAAAATTAATATGTCTAAAATATGTTTGAAATTTTTCTCCAACCACGCTCCTCTACATCTCAGTACATTATCCCCACCTCATTCTTAAACTATAACACCAAGATTCCTATTCATTTCTCTTTCTTCTTATTGAATCCTTATTTATATGTATAGTTGATCTCTCAGCAAACCCTGATAACTCGCCTTTAATTAGTATGTCCCAGGCAAGGGATATGTCTCAACAAATAAACGCAATAGGTGAAAGCCTGGTGACCTGAGTTCAGTCCCCAGAACCCAGGTACAAAAGGTGCGCAGAGTGACCTGTATCTGTAATCCCAGCATTCCTTCAGGAAGATAGGGGGCAGAGACAGGAAAATGGACGAGAAGCTTCTGAGCCAAGTAGTCTGGAGTGCACAGAGCACCAGCAGAAACAAGAGATCCTTCCTCAATAAGGTGGAAGGAGGGCACAGAGTCCCCGGGTTGTCCTCCAGACTCTGCACTGGTGCTTTGATGTGCACACGTTTGATCTCCTCTCTCAACCCCCCCCACACACACACTCACATTTTCACACAATAACTACTAAATAAAAAGTATATCCTGAAGCATCTCCTTGTGTTGACCATGATCTTCCATCTAAATTGCCTTTGTCTTTCTCTCCACTACTATAATAGATTCCTACTCAGACTTACGACTTCTACTCCAACCCTTCCTTCACTAACTTCAAGTAGTTTTTCAGAAACTACTTAAGACCACTCAGTAAATTCCTACAGTGCTTAGTTTGAACTCATCATGCCCTTCAAGGTTCCCTAGAGATAGATGTCTCTGCTCTTCCTATCGGAACCATTTCCCATCACTGTGTTCCAGAAAACTGGGGCTCTTCTTGCAGCTGTATGTGACTGTCCGTTTGTCCCTTCACCTTCACATTCCAAATGCTCTCTCACCACTAAGACCTTTTAGTCTCTTCCCATTATTGACTATACATCGATAGAAAATAGCAGTACGCCCTGGATGCCTTCTAACACTCAACTCATTTTAATTTTCTACAGAACCTGTTACTTGGAAAAAGGGATTGTATTTACTATTCCCTGCCCCCTCTAAAATGCAGACTCCATAAAAGGAAAGAGATCGTAGTCAGAACTGTCACCAGGGCTTGAAATAATCTCTGACACTTCCAAGCATTCCATAAATGCTGGTCAGGTGAGCTTTGGAAAGACTATGTTACCAGTGTGTTTCTTGTGGTTAAAAAATATCATTCCTGCCAGGTGCGGTGGCACACACCTTTAGTTCCAGCACTTTGGAGGCAGAGGCAGGCATATCTTTGTGAGTTCAAGGCCAGCTTGGTCTACATAGTGAGTTCAGGTGAGCTGGGGCTACAGGGAGACCCTGTCTCAAAAAAAAGGAAAAAAAAATCATTCCTGGTTTGAGGAGTTGGCCCCATAGGCAAGAAGACTGTAGTTTTGAACCTTAGAACCCATGTAAATGGCAAGTGGGCCTAGTGGCCCACTGGTACTTTCAGCTTGTTGATTCTAGAATCAAAATTACTAGGAGCATCAACTTTGAGCCTCTGTGAGGTAGAATAAAGACAGAAAATTGTGGGACCCTGAGAAGAAAGGAGCCCATCATGCCAGATTTATTTTTTTTTTAAATATTTTATTATTTTTATTTTATATGTACGAGTCTAATGCCTACATATATGTAAACGCACTGTGTAGTGTAATGCCCATGGTGATCAGAAGAGGGTGCTGGATCCCCTGGAACTGGAGTTACAGATGGTTGTTAGCTACCATGTGGGTGCTGGAAATCGAACCCGGGTCCTCTGCAAGAGCAGCCAGTGCTCTTAACTGCTGAACAAGCTTTCCAGCCGCATCCCGGATTTTGATTGAAACATCTCTCTAGCTCAGAAGCAAGAATTCCAGCTCAGTTAACATTTACTGTAAAGTGCTGACATAAAGTTAGTATTACTTTCATATAATACTTATGTTAAAGTTGCAGTGATACAGGCTTAGGACCTGAATGTATATGACTTTGGGAAAAACTCAGACATTCCCTGAGAATTTCAAACATACTCCTTCTAATTTCTCTGTGGGCCATATTGTTATCAATTATAATCGACCAGATGCCGCTTATATCCACTCATTGATAAAGATAGTAACTTCAAACTGTACCTAGCACATATATATATATATGTATATTGAGTTGCACCTCTCCTTTGAAGAGTCCATGTACACACTTGGGTATGTCTTACCCCTGAGTTTCTTTCTCTCCTAACCTTCATGCGTAAGCCTATATTAAATAACATTAATAAAATCTGCAACTCTACTTCATGAACTACCTAGTCCTGAAATTACTTCCAGTGTAAAAGCCATGAGTCACATAGTATGGCCTTATTTGACTTTCCAACAACTCCAAGGGAACTCCTCAGACTGCCAAGGGTGACAGTGCAGGAACTCTGCCTCCTTTACCTGGTACAGGTAAACACTGGCATCCACATGCACAAGTTCAAACGCACCCACACATGTGGACACTCATATACACAAGCATGTAAAACACACACAAACAAATAAAAAGGAGAAAACATTCACTCCTGCATCAAACCATTTCCTAGGGCAAGCCAATTTGTCAAATTTTACTGTTATCATTTTTATTCTTTCTCCAAAAAGAAAACCCTGCAAAAATATCCCCTAGATATGCATTCTATCTACAGAATTTTTTACAAGTTTCACTTGTATATACTATTTAAACTAACAATCACATCTTATTTTTAAAAGGTCTAATAAATTTCTCTTATGAATTAAGAAAGTGAGTTTTAGCTGGGCATGGTGACACATTTCTTTAATCCCAGTACTGGGCAGGCAGAGGCTGGCAGACATCTGTGAGATGGAGGCCAGCCTAGTCCGCACAGTGAGCATAGTGGGTTCCAGAACTGCTGGGGCTACAGGGAAAGCGTTTCAAAATGACAAAAGAAAATGTGTTTAAAATCCACTAGCCTGGGTTCAAATCCTAATTCTGTCTTTGTTTCTAAATCATAGAGGTTTTATTGTCAGTGCAAAAGATATGCTTTTTCTGTTTTCTACAGTTGGTTTCATACTAAATTACCCAATGCTCAAGCTTGTTTCATCCAAATGCCGGTAAATGGCATTTACTACTATATTTAATAGATCTTTCTTGATTGTGTGAACAAATGAGTCAAGAGCTGATCCTGTGTGTGTGTGTGTGTGTGTGTTTCTTCATCAATTTTCCATTTTAAGAAATGATGAAACAGATAGATGTTGCCATGGAAACACTCCAAGTGAAAGCAATTCAGGTTCTAGGGAAGACTTGAAGATTTAAACAATACAACCAGATAAGAGTGATAGGATAAGCAGCTAATTAAAGACTGTTTCCCTCAGGGATGTAGGTGGTCGCTTCAGGAGCTTTTCAAAAGACCTCCCACTAACTGAGTACTTGTGCCTCAGGCCCCGTATTGTCGAAGCTATTAGTGTCTGCAAGGTGGTATTTGAATCTCTAAGTCTCTGGGGCAAGACAACCTGGGGGTTTTAAGATTGAAAATTTTAGGAAGTTTGAAGTGCTACAAGGTCAGATTTGAAGATGAAAGCTCAGTCTTCCAAGCACTTTTTTTTAGTTCAGTTTTGCATTTTTTTATAACTTCAAATTTCTTATTGAAATGTCATTATATGTCATTGTAATTCACCCAAGAATTCTTGGTATGCCAGCTTTGCAGAGGAGTCTCCTGTTGTTTCCATTTCTGAATCCTCTCATTTACTATTTGAGTGTTTTAACCATTAGCACAATCCTGTCTAATGGGGCTGCTTTCCAGTCAACAGCTTAGTTGTCAGTGTAGCAGAATTACTGAACATTTTACAGCTTTTAATAAAAAACATGAAAGTGTCGATAGTGTAATGAGGACTGTGAAACTGAAATAATGCCATGAGATGAAAACCATCAGGATGGAGAAAACTGCGCTTTGTTCTCAATTACATGCTCCTGCTCCTGAAGTTGTTAACTGAGCATTCACGGAATTGTGAAGGCAGCGAGAACAATCATCGTGCATTACTCCTGTACACAGATTGTCAGAGATGATTGAAACTGTTTAGTATAAATACAGAATTTGTTCTTTTTCAGAATAAAATTCTCTTATAACATTCAAATCTCTGTGTGTGCGTGCATGTGTGGGTGCGTGTGTGTGTGTGTGTGTGTGTGTGTGTGTGTGTATGTGTGTGTGTGTATGTGTACATGCATGCCCATGTGCATTTAATCTACATAACTTTCTTACCCATCTCAGAAATCTGAAACTTGTAACCGTGTAAGGGTAAGAATAATGAGCAAGAGTAAGACAGTGTGGAGTCATTAGTGAAACTGGAATACACAACCCTGTGGGAAGATGGCTAATGGTTTTACACCTCCACAAACACTCTGGAAATTGTCACAGTTATTTACTAAAATCCTACCAGTAAAGGAATGCTCATTGCAAAGCTGTTACTCACTAGGTCTCCCCATTCAGTATTAAATATTATAGTAGTAGGAAAAAGGATGCAGATTCAAACAAATTAAGAAAATTTTAACAAACACAAAAACTATACATATATAATATAGTGGATGGTTCCTATAAAAGAAGAGGAAGGGTATAGAGAATGAACGGAGGATGAATGGTAGGAAGTTGTTTTATATAGGGTGTTCAAGGGAGGTATTCAGTGACAGACTTGAATGGTATAATACTGTGAGTAAGAAAAGAAGTCTGAGAGATGTTCTAAAGAGGGAAGAGAAGAAACAAAGGCCTTGTGGATGCAAAAGTACAACTTTTACCTTAAAGGGATAAAAATTAGTTTATTCTGGAGTCAAACATGAGTAACTATGGCCCAGATTCAAGTTATTCCAAATTCCATGTTCCAAAGTGGTAACAGTTTCATGGAGCTTTTATAGTAACAGAACAGAGAAAGTCATAAGAGAGACATTGTTTCAAATACATTAATGCATCTGACATCAGAGACATGTGATATAATGAAGCCAGGAGAATTTTGCTATAGCCCTTAGATGTTATCTGACACACTTCTTAGACCTTTCATTGGTTGAAGCTGGTGGTCTAAGTTGATACCTTCTAAAAGGTTTTTATCTGTTAGTCACAGGACATTAAATTAGAGACAGAGGCAGGCAAGGAGTGACTATTTAGTGGGCTAGAGATGGCCCAAGATAAATGGTAATTAGTCTCTGGCCTGTGGCATTTCAAATTCTCCACAATTCATTGAAGTTTTAATCAGTTGAATAGAATTTGCATAGGTTCAGTTACAGTTTAATGCAATGCAGGTTTCCTGGGAACTTTCAGTCACAGCCTCAAGAAGGCAAGACTGACCTGGTCCTGCGCTCAATGCCACCACTGGCACAAGTTCACATAAACAAGCCTCCACCTCCCTGTGTTCATGAGCTAGACCAAAGGGGAGGTGAGAAATAGGTGGCGGGCTAGAATTAGTCTGAGAACTATTTGAGACTGATTGCTGCTGGGTGAAGGCAAGTATGATTTACGACCACTGGATGGGCTGACTAGACTCCAGTGGACACATTTACACTGAAGGACATTTGGGTACAAACGCCTGACTGAATAGGACTTAGCATGTATGGCAGCGTGCATAGGGTTTGGTGGGGGAATGCAAGGGGAGCAATGGATCGGGGAGGGGTGGTCTGGATTTGAGTTGGAAATGTATGAAATTTAAAAAGATCATTAAAAAAATCGCCGGGAGTGGTAGCGCATGCCTTTAATCCTAGCACTTGGGAGGCAGAGGCAGGTGGATTTCTGTGAGTTCCTGGCCAGCCTGGTCTACATAGTGAGTTCCAGGCCAGCTGGGGCTACAGGGAAACCCTGTCTCAAAAAGACCAAAAAAAAAAAAAAAAAAGGCAAGACTTCATATAAGCAACAGGAGTTCAAACCAAACCAAATATAAGAATGAAAAAGAATGCATAGCTATGAACCTAAGACATTCCTGTGCTGACTCTCATACTTATTAAAGCCATAATTGTTGTATTCCGAATACTTTGAAGATGAAATATTTACAGATCAAAGTTAAAGTATAAACTGAAGACTGATATAGTTGTATAAAGTGTCAAAATCTGAACCGAGCTATCAGGGTTCTGTAGCTCCAGCTGGCCTGGATCTCACTCTCAAGACAGGCTGGCCTTGGTCTCGGTCTCACAGAAATCAACCTGCATCTGTTTCCCAAGTGCTATATTTGCAATATTCTCTAGGCTTTCAACCATTTATTAGCTTTTGCAACATCTTGTTCCAACTAAGCGAGGATACCAAGGAGTTTCCCATAATTACTTTAATCTGAGGGTCCATCCCTTGACCTGATTGCCTGGACTTTCTGAATTGTTTCTCTGAGTTATTCTCTCTTCCAGACAGATTCCACTAAGAATAGGATTGAACAATAAACATCTCATGACAAGAGTCAAAACTATCCCTTAAGCAACAGCAACATTTTTACTGGTGTCAGAGTTCTGGGTGACTGATCCTGATGCTAGTCAATCAGACCACGCCCTGACTAAGACTGCCACCTTTTGGTATATAACATGAAAACTCTTGCTAGGACATTGAAAACTGATTCCTTTCTGTTCTTGTCACAGCATCATACTGTAAAAAATTTCTTTTCTGCCTTCATGATTATCTATTCTTTTGATTACTCTTTGAAGACAGAAGCCAGGCCTGGTCTATTGGAACCTTTGCCTTAGGTCTGAGATCTGTTTTCCAGCCTGATTGTTGGACAGAAGTTTATTTCCCATACTTTCCTGGGCATAGCTCATGGCATAGTTCTCACAGGGTGAAGTTACATCCTTGCGGTTCTTCCTGACAGAAATTTCACCAGAGTCGATCTACTTCCATGGGGTACTGAACCGCGATCCACCCATAACTGCAGTGCGTATTGTCTAGTTGAGACTTTCTGCAGTGATCTCAACTTTTGGCAGTTCTCTGGTTGAGCAAAAATACTGTTCAGGGAATCATCCTTTATTATCTAATTGGAGGCAATCAGGTTTCCACAGTCTTGCTAGGGAGACATGTACTGCACCAGACCTGTCTAAATAGCTAGAGAGCTCTGTGCGATGGTTCAGAACAGAGTCTATTTTATGAACTATGTCAGGCAGCAGAGAGACCTCTCCTCTAAAATCCCTTACCCCCTCACCCTACCTTGCACTCCAGGAAGGTGATGCAGGGATTAACACCTTGATGATCTCTGAAATGCATTCTGGGTAATTCTTCCATTGTCTTGGAAATAAATCTGAGGTTTTGTTATTACATCTGACTAATATCCCCTTTATCTACATTACTTCCTCTTAGCTTTTGTTAAGACAGCAATTTCCTTCTTAGACTTCACTTTGCCATACCTTAAAGCTGTCTCCTGAACACACTTATCTTTCTTTCCAAATTAGAGAGGCTGGGAGTTTTCTAAAATTTTGAGTTATGTTTTACTCTTCATTAATAATATTTGCTTATTTTACTTATTTTCGGAAACAGGGTCTAGTATCTCTGGCTGGTCTCAAATTTGTGGGCTTAAGCAAACTGCTTATGTGCCTGAACTATAGATGTTTGGCAAAAAACTACCTAACAATTCTATCATTAAATGATTTCTCTCTTCTCACACTTTGCCAAACGCAGTCAAGAGAAGCAAGTGGTGTTATACGTTCAAAATTTTATTTAGATATTCCCTCTGTCAAATATCTAATTCAGTCTCATTCACAAGTTGTACTTTCTACAAACATGACATAGCACATGACACAGTCTGACAACCTTAATTGGCTAGCCTTCCCTCCAATATTCAAACATTTGTTTCTTCTTAATATCTGAGACATCAAAATGGGCCTTACTGTCTGTATTCATACCAATATTCTCTACTGAGCACATTATTATTCTCTACCTATTCTCTTTGGAGTTTTACAGTGATGTAGGTTTTATCTAGCATACACCTCAAACCTCTTCAGGCTAGACCAATTGTTTAGTCTGAAGCCACTTTCCCAGTTTGAGGATTTGCTATGGCAGCATCTCTTTATTCGCTCTATCTTTTTTGTCTTAGTTCTTCATGTAACTACACAGAAAACTACAGGCTAAGAACCTAATAAACAATAGACATTTATTTTTCATAGTTTTAGAGGTTGCAAAGCCCACAGTCTAAGCACTGCCAGATTCGATGTCTTTTGAGAGCCTGTTTCCTGGTTCACGGATGGCCATTTTCCTTCTGTTCTCTCACATCACAGAGGGCAGTGATATCTCCTTGTCAACTCTTTTATAAGGACATTGATGTCATTTGTTGAGTTTATGACCTATTCATTTCCCAAAGATTATACTTCCTAAGAGCATCACCATAGTAATAAAAATTTCAGTGTATGAAATTTGAAAGTAAAGCAGCATTAAGACAACAACACAACCTGACATGATACAAAGTCAAAGGTTTGTCCATTGTGTGTTTAAAGACTATTGCTGCCATGATAGGGTTCTCAAAAGTCTAGGCAACTACAGACAGCAAGGTCTCTGACAGAGATTGGACCAGCTCCTTTGCCTTAAAGTTGGAAGTCAGCTCAAATTAAATCTAGGCTAGAGGCAGTAAATTAACATTCGTTTTTGAAGTTGAGTATCAATTACAGTCAACATTACATTCTGAAAGACTTTTGCTTCTTTGGGGAGCCAAAGTATTTGTTGGCACAAATCTATATTTAGGTTGCATTGTCTTCCACAACTGCATATAACTCCAGCTCCTGTGGATTGGATGTGAATGTCTGTTTCTGACAGCAAATCAACAATAACACCAAAAGTTGTCATTAACCAATTAGATATATTAACCAACTAAATATTTAAAAACTTTTGATTTGAGTATGAGGTCTTACCCACAAAACAATACCTCATGTGTTAAAGGCTTAGACCCCAGATAGTAGAGTTATTTATTTATTGGATCATGAACAAATGAACTCCATCAATTGATTAGCTGATTGGTCAATTCATAGCCAAATGAGCCATTAGGAGGTAGGGCAAACTTGGAAGAAGTGACTTATTGTGGATGTGAATTTTGGAAAGGTGTACTGTATCCACAGATCTCTTTCTTGCTTTCTGCTTCCTGGCTGCTGTGAGGAAAGCAGCTTTGTTCCACCATAGCCTCCTGCCACCCAATTGTTCTCCTGTGCCACAGGCTCATAGCAATGAACCAAAGCTGAGGATGAACTCATACCTCCAAAAGGAATTATTAAAATACAGTTTTCTTCCTTCAACTTGATTTTCTTATGCAGTCAAGAACTGACTAACATAATAGTCATGAGACTTTTTTCAGCTTTAAACAAGAATAATCTATAGTTTAACACTAATATATTCATGTTTTCCACTCTCCCTTTTACTTCTTTTCTAGTTAGAAAGTATTCTCATGTTTCTTTTCTCCATGTCAGTTTTCCCCTTCTTTATATTTCTTTACAAAAACCTTAGTTTATTATCATGTCTTCATGAACAACAAAAAAGTTTCCTTGCATAAAGAAATATTTAGTTTTTTTCAAGGTCACAAAGAATAAAAGCATTGTATTTTAATGAAAATAAAAATTACTTTAATTTTTATGACCTTTCAAACAATGAGAAAATGCATTCTTCTAGAATTATTTATATTTGCATGAATTAAGTAATGAAAAGAAATTTCACAGTACTTCTAATGAGTATATTTTAGTAATGCCTATTATAAAGAAAATTGTTAAAAGATACAAAATATAGTTGTATTAGAATAGTAAATGCCAATGATCTGTCACCATGGTGAGTACAGTTAATAACTAGGCTAATTCATGGACAAATTGCAAAAGTAACTTTTCTATAGGCCTCTTGAAGTCTTAAATACTTAGAGACTGGACAACTCTTAGACCATTCAGAGAGTTATTTAAAAGTACTTTAAAAAACCCTTTGCAGTAGATATTTGCTACAGTTATAAATATAGTTCCTAATTCCTAAACAAAACTTCATCTAACAGCACATTGGGAAGATTATTCACCACAGTTGAATGGGATTCTTCTCAGGTTCCAAGGATGGTTCAATATTTGTAGTCATAAATGTGATACACCACAATAAGGGAAAAAAGAACAATGCCTAGATGATTATTTCAATATATACAGAAAAGGCCATTGAGAAATTTCAACAATTTTCTTAATGAAAACATGGAGCACATTAGGTATGAAAGGATTATATCTTAATATAAAATTCATTTGTTATGTTAATAACCAACATCATACTGAACAGAGGAAATATAAATACTTTGTAGAGTCTGGAAAAAGATGAACATGACAACTTTTGCCACTTTTATTCTTTTGTCTACTGGAAGTAATTACTGGAACAATCAGACAAGAGAAAAAATGATCAAAGCATTGAAATTGGGAAAGAGATAATCTTATTGTCACTGAAGATAACATGGCCTTATGTATACAGAGACTCTACCAAAATTCTGCTAGATCTAATAAATGAATTTAGAAATATACATAATCAACATGCAAAGATTTTTAGAATTCACTAACAAACAATGAATTGATAACCAACTGTAATCAAGAAAATAACGTTCTGCAGGAACACTACAAAAATATGCCTAAGGATAAATTTTTCCAAGGTACTAAAAAATCTTTACAACAAAAATTCAGAACATTGCTGAGTAAAACAAAACACACACACACACACACACACACACACACACACACACACAAGTACTGAAATTTCTAGAAGAAAAGAAGAAAAAATATTTAAGGGTCTTGGAAAAGGCAATGATGTTTATGATAAGACTCCTAAAGTACAAGAATTAAAAGCCAGCATAGATGTGATCATGTCAAACTATATAGGTTTTGGGTACCAGAGAGATGGCTCAGTGGTTAAGAGCACCACTGCTCTTACAGATTCCCAGAACCTAAATGGTGGCTAATGATCATCTGTAAGTCAGTTCCAGGAGATTCTAACACTTTATTTTGACTCCATGGGCATTGCGAGACACGGGTGCACTTACACACATGCAGGCAATATACTCATACACATAAAAAAAGATAAAATATTTAAAAAACTACAAAGTTTTTCAACAAAAATTATCATATATATATTGTCTATAATGGAGAAGAAATGTTTGAAAACTATACATAGAAGTTGATATTCTGAAAGAATTCAATAATCTCATTAAATATGGGCTCTAAATTGAAGTTAGCACTTTTGTAAACAAGAACTGAAATGGCTAACAGATATATGAAAAATCCTCAGTGTTATAATTGCTAAAGAAACATCAAGTCAAAACAGTAAGAAATCATCTTTCACACTAGAAAGACTATTGTCAAAAATTCTAAAGATACTACATGTGAAAGATGTGGAGAAAAGAGGTGACAATATAAATTAGTTGAGCCTTATGGAAACTCGAATATGATTCCAGTTTCACACTGATAACATCGCATCATTATTTGCAAGAGCCAAGAATTAGAATCAACCTTAACTTTCCACAAATTGTTGAACAGAGGGAGAATCTGTGCTGCATTTACAAGATGCAATAATTAGAAGGAAACTCTGTGTTTAACACAGCATAGACGACCTGGAGAAAATGCTAAATGTTAAAAAAAAAATTCTAGGCAGAAAAGACATGACTTCATTCACATTAGAATCTGTGGAAGTTAATACCATAGGAATAGAGGGTAGAAAGGTGATGCCAACATCAAGGGATTGAGTTAAAGTGAAAGAGTTCAATAGTTTGTTATATGATAGGAATAAGTGTAAGAGGTCTATTGTAAGACCTGATGATGACTATAGCTTATGAGGATATAATTAAATCCTGATAAGTGATGTAAAGTGTTATCACCACAAAAATATTAACTTTACAAAAGTAATGCAGATGTTAATAAATCATGACTCATTCCATATTGCATAAATATTTCTAAACATTATACCATCCACAAGAAATGCATGCAATTTTATCTGTCAAGTTAGAAAATAATCTTGGAAATCTTCCATAATCATTCACGATCACAGAGCATATAAATATAAACACTCACCAATACAGGTAGGTAAGGAATCATTCCACTGGGCCAAAGAATTGGGCACTGTATCACACCTAATGGCTTTGGAGCCATGAAGAATATAGCCTGGGTTACATTCAAAAAGGACCAGTGAACCAACTGCAAACTCATTGCCAATTCTTCTTCCAAATCTTGGTTCAGGTACAGAACTGCACTGTGTAGAACTTGTTCTAGGGACAGCTGCATAGAAATAATTGTTGGTTTTAATTTCACATTTATTTCAAAATGCAACTACATAAACAGGCTCAACAAAAGTGGCTTATATTTTTTGAAACTTGATTTATTAATTTTTATACATTTCTAAAGTCTTAAATTCCAGAAAAAATTTCAAATGAATGTTGTCATATTTTATTTAAAAAAGGTTTAGTTGTGATAATTTAAATGATATCAATCATGCTACTACTTTATTTTGTTTTATCAAAATTATTAGCTAAGCAAAGTAATTTTCATTATATGCTTCAATTTACAGGCTCAAAATGGATATATATATATATATATATATACATATATACATATATATTAAACTTGGGATACCAAGCATAAAAGCCATTTCAGGCTACATGGAATAACTTTACAGTTGTTTTCAGTATTGGCTCTTATTAATATCAGTTTGAAAAAGCAACCACATTTTAGTTATTTTAAAACATGTTTACAAACTTAATTTTAAAATATTTTCATTACTGAAGATGACAATAATTATAGCATAAGCAAATTAAAAGTCAGACAGATTAACAACAATAATTCTTTGTGCTTTAGAAATCATATTTGAAATTTATTTTAGAATTTGTATGTCCTTCAATTGTGCCTTTTTTGATTTTGTAAAATAGAATGATAACAGGATGTTTTTTCTTTTTAAAATACATACAAATGTGATCAAAAAGTTTGACAACAGTCAAAAAATGACATGATGAATTCTGATGGACTAATCCCTATTGCTCAACTTGAGTAAATATAATTAAACTTTTAGAGTGCCTTTAAGATTCATATTACCACATATGGTTTACAGGGCATAAGTACTATTATAAGTAAAAGAGAATAATACTATAGCCAACTGAAAAATAGAAAAAAAAAGAGTTTAATAAGAATAGCATATTGCAAATATTTATCCATTTATTAAGAAGACAGTTCAAGGTTTTTTATAAAATAACTATTATGTGACCATATATAATTAAAGCAAAGTATTTCAAATGATGACTGGATTTAGTTTAATGATTTTGTGTAACTTTGTCTACAAAAGGCAAGAAAAAAAGCTATGTAAACTAACTTCTAATGTCCAAAAATCTTCATTAACTGTGAAGACAGTTTCAATTTTACTGAGAATGAGAAAGTATAATTTTCAAATGGAGCAATGGCCTTGCCTTATCTAAATATATCACAGCACAAATTTTATATGTTTCATTTAGAGTGCTAGACTGTAAGGAAAATAGAATATGTAGAAACCGAAGAATTGTAAGGAAAACATAGATGTTTTGAAAACTATATGTTGGGAAAGAAGGAAAATTAGACATTTAAATCCGTAGTGTGTTTCTAGACTACAGTGTCACTTACCTTGATAGACAAAGTGAAATCCCTTAGCTGTTATTGGTCCAACTGATGTAAATCGAATTGTGATCTGATTACCTGAACTCAGTGGAAGTGATTCTCCTACTCAACAAAACAAACACTAAGATATCATAAATAATTTTCATTCAGTATTCCTAACAAATTATATTATTTTACACTGTCATTTGAAAATGTCAAACTATGTTCTATCAAATTACTTTAAAATATCCTGCTGCTAGCAATAGATTCCCTTTGAGTACAGCTTCATTGCAATCATTTCACCAGAAGGCTTTAATTACATTTTAACACATAGGTCTCATTCTTAAATACTTTTTAGCACATGAAACACCACAGATTTCGATTAAATATTATATTTATTTTATTCCAAATCCTAGGAAATAGTCGATTATATTTTTTCTCAACCTTCTGATTTATTGTTAAATTGTGGTTTTATTCTTAATAAAAAGTGCTTCTCTTTTCAGTTTACTTTACTTCTAACATGGATGACACAGATCTAAACTTTCTCTACAATACTATTAAAATCAGTCTTTAACCAATAACTGATGTATGGCAGTTCTAGTAAAGGATACCTGAATGGGATCCCGAGAGGGAAGATAACAGAGGAGACTGCTGAGTTGGCCCATCAAACACCTCAACAACATCGTGGAGTGATGTCTGGAAAAATACAAACTGGCCAAATACCACTGATCAACAGGAACCAGGAGAAGCAAACCAATCACCAACCATCCAAAAACAAAAACGAAAAACAAAAAAATAGAAAGAGGAGGAGAGAGAGAACAAAGTATTACAATATAATAGTCATCGGTATTGTTCTTTTTTT
>NW_008353031.1:321346-332494 GCF_000622305.1 Nannospalax galili
AATATTGTCTATTTTCACTTTGGGGAGTATAAAATAGGAAAATCTTTAAGAATAAACTTAAAGAGTTTTCAATTTAAGCTAACCACATACCTCAAACCCGTTTTTGGGTATTGTTTTTTTTTTTTTTTTTTCTACCTTTAAAAGAGGATAGATGCCAATTGGTTCCTGGCTTATATACTTCAGGCCATAAAGATAATGACCATGACATAAAGCAATAAGATTTTGAGAAGACTTAAAAAAAATAATGAGCATCACATCTAATTAAATTGTTTAATTTAATCAGAAATTGTGAAGTTATTGTGATTCAGTATTTATGGTAACTACTTTCAGATTTTTGTGATTTTTTTTTCCACTTTGTGACTCTCTTCTCTTTTTCTAATTTTTTTCTCCTCCTTTAGATAGCTATATAAGATTTTAATATAGGGGACTTTTTAGAGAGTTTTTTAAAAATGGCATTCCACAGTGAACAATAGATTTGATAGAAAAGTATCAACAAGACACTTTTCAGATGTAGTATTTACTTTATATTCTAGTAAAATTGACTCCTAAACATTTATTGTTACTATTCTAATAAAGTATGCATGAGTATGATTCCTCAGCAATTTAAATATATAAGTTCACAAAATACTCTTTGATGGTGACCACAGTTGTGAAGTGCTTTCCATGACAGCTTCAGGAAAGTATTCTTTTCTTCAATTTTACTTATATGTATTCGTATTCTAAATTTACAACCAAAGTCTATCACAACTGCAATCTCAAAGCACCTGTTTCAGAGAAGAAATTAGTTTGTGTTTTTTGTGTAATAATAATGATCCTTAAAGCATTTCATTGAATAGAACAATTATGGACTTAAAAGGGTTATGTACTAAAAATCAGCAGTAAATAAGCAGGATAACTTTTGTAAATTCTGAATCATACATATTATTTTAACTAAATGATTACTGAATGAATATAATGCATTTTTAAGATTTCCAGCTTATATTCTACAACTCATATCATGGTTATGGACATCCTCGGTGGTCACTTTGTTAGCTTTTCAGTAGCGGAAGCACACTGAGCTTTGTGCATGAATGCAGGTGTACACAGAATACTGTGAACAAAGCTATCCTTGGGTTTTGGCCTGGAAGAAATAAGCTGGTGACCTCAGTCCAGTTCCTTGTTAAGTGAGAGAAAGAGCACTTTGACAGATACATCACTGCTTGAACATTTCTGATTACCGAAATGCTTAATTTTGTAAATAATCCTCCTTAAAATATTTGCTAAAAGAAATAAAACTTATGTTTCTGCCAAACCAGATACATGCAGTGGGTTGCTGTAATGGTTTACAAGTCATAAAACATTTCTGGACTTCAAATTTTTTTAAAAGATGCTGAATTTGTCCCACCACATCCAAGGCTATTTAAAAAAATACCCAGAAAAAAATAAATGAATATTTTTTTTCTGATTTATGCATTAATAAGCTTTGGAGGATTTATGTTTATATGTGACTGTAATGTATTCTAATATAATGCAGATGCTCCTGTTGTCTTACAAAGCAGTCAAAGAGGAAAAATAAAACAAAACTTTGATCATAAGAAGCTTGAGTATCAAGCACACTGTGCGGCAACTTTCTTAACAGATAAATTCTTCTTCCTTTGATCACTTTGCAAAGTCAGTCAGAAAATTTAAATTCAATTTCCTTTAACTATTTCTGTCTGAATACCTTAAGCATTTCAATAGGAAACATGCTGAATGTCAAGCAAATCGCTACATCCAAAATACAGTTATGTGCGGCTTCTTATAAAGGAAACAAATCTGCTTGGTTTCCTTTTTTATTTCTCTTATAATTAGACCTCTTTTCAACTGCTGATTTCCTAGAGAGCAGTTTTCTACTAATATCTACTGTAATTTGTACATGCTAAGACCATAAATGTCAATGGTACAGTGACTAACAATTTAGTTTGCATCTAGTTAGGTAAGAAAAATGGTACTCATGCTCTTTTGAGTATTGATGGTAATGTGCTTCTAAATTGTTGCAGTGATTTTTGGATGAGCTTAGAGAGTTACAAAGGTTTGGGTACCTTATTAAGAATTGAGAAAGCTACCTTTCCTTAACCATAACTTAATTCTCCACTATTGTAAGCAATCAGAAATTTAAATTAAAAGTAGTTTATAGAATTACCTTGAGAAGATATTGAATTATTGCAAAAGAAAATTATAAAGCACATGTTTAATGTAGCATTCATAGCACAATGAATCAAGAACACTTGTACAATCATCAGATTTTCTGTGAATTATCAGATTCTCCACTCCTTAAACTAATGCTATAGTGAGAACCAAATTCCCCATTCTCAACCAGAATTTTTCACAAATTTATTCTTTCACATTCCAAACATGTATGTAGTCCATTCTGTTTACTATCACCCACCCTCCTTTAACTCCCTCCCACTATCAACAACCTTCTCTTCCCTATAAATTCCTTTCCAGTGTTCCTGTCTTTTTTTTTTTTGTACTCAGCCTACCAATGACCATCCATGTTTACATGGTGTAGAACTATCCAGTTGAGCATGATGGACTCACCAGTGGTTATACAATGGAAGATAATAACTCTTCATCCTCAGTGTCCTTCAAAAGCAACCAGTTTCCCAGAGACGGTAGGACCTCATGAGCCCTTCCCCAGCCCATGGCTAACATTGACTAGCCTAGTCTTCTGCCGTTCAAGGGACCACAGCTGTGAGAAGTCATGATTGTAATGGTTATGACATTCCCAGAACAGTATTTTAAGAACTCAATGACAACTCTTAGTTTTGATAACTCATTTTAATTCTTTTAGTTTTCCCATGTGCAGAGAATAACTGTCTTTTGTTTCTAAAATGTTCTGAATAGCCAAAGGCACCCCTTGCTTGGTCGAAAGTAAATGTAGAGAAAATTCAGAAAGTTTATTAATTGTCGTTTTTAGTAAGGAAGTTGTCTTGTACACCTAGGTGACTTGTGTTTATGGGGCTAAGATATAATGTAATGATTATTATCTATAAGTAGACCTATTTTCCTTCTATTTATAGATTCATTTTATCTCTCTATTAATATAATCTATCTTCCTATTTTTATCATCAATCATCTATACTTTGAGTAAATGAATGTTCTTTGAACCACATTTAACATTTTACTGTCTCTCATTTCACTGAGAATAAGACTTTAATATAAACATTTTATTTTTCTGAGAAAGTCATAAATATTCCCTCTTTTTAAAAATAAATAAGGCATTTAAAATCTTATCTGTGTACAAAAGCCTAAGTCAAAGAGCTAGGCTAGCTTATTATTTGTAGAACTCGGATTTGCCCCTAAAATCTGGGTTGATTAGTAAGCTCAGTTCTGCCTCTTAGTTTAGAAGCAAAGACAAAGAATTAACGGCAACTCAGCTGCCAGTTTATTTTCCTTCCTCTAGAGTTCTGCACACGGATGTGTATAGAGCACCTTGCCTTACAATGCAATGGTCAGCTTCAAACAGCTGCTTAAGGGGAATATGATTTTAAGGAATTATTTTAAAACAATAGATGTTGATTATACCATTTTTAACACTTTGTTAAAACATCAGTTTTACTATGTTATATGCATTAATTGCAGCAAACCATAAAAGGGAAGGAAAGGGATCCTAATAAGATAAAAAATAAATATGTCAAATATTCCTACTAGTGAGCCTAAATAAATTTTTATACCTGAATCTACTTCTAAAGGTTTTTTTTCCATATCTTTTTTCTAGACTAGACATTATTAATGTAAGCAGACTTAGTTAATTCCATTCTGTGACATATGGGAATTCAGCTAAACTTTAATGTTAGAAAGGTGAACAGAATAGAGTCCTTGTTCTGAGACCCCAATAATTACATTTGTTTATTGAAGTTGTAGAATGCCTTCCTTCTACTTATGAAAAGATGCTAGATTGACTGATCGAATTAATTGCAAGCAACAACAAAACACTTAGAGTGCATCTTCCCACGCAGGTACTACTGCACTAGGCATTTGAACCCATTCTTCAAAGTAAGTCTCTACGAACCCCTAATAGGTATGGGTGGGTTAGCTATTCCAGAATATTTTAAGAAAATTATAACGTAGATTTAAAAAAAATATTTAAAATGTGCTTAAAACACTTAGTGCAATTTGTCTCCAATTTAGATTATATTGGTAGAATCACCATAATGATCTAGTTAATTTGCTCAGTTATGAGCAAACAAATGCAGATTGTGACAAAACATCCTGCATGTTTGACATATCTACTGCTCTTCATGGGTAAAGCTACATTTATTTGACATGAGATTTAAACAAGATGAAAAGTAGGTATTCATGGTATGCAATTTTTGGAAACTAAATTTAAAAAAAGATTAAGTATGTATATGAGTGTTTTGCATGAATGTGTAAAAGTATACCCGTGTCATGCAGTGCCCATAGAGGCCAGAGAGGACATCGGATCCCCTGGAACTGAAATTACAGATGGTTGTTAGCCATATGCATACTGAGAATGAACCCAGGTCCTTTACAAGAGCAGTCAGTACCTTTAAACCACTAAGCCACCTCTCCAGCCCCTTAAAACTAAATTTTATTAAATATATCTTTTTCTTTAACACCACACCTGTCAAATATATTTTTTTTCCTTAGTCAGAATCATTTAACTTCAGAGACAGTCTGTTCTGTTTAATTAAACCATCTGAAATGTAAGTTGATAAATGATGTCACAGTGTTTGATTCCAGAGTGCACACAGAAAGAGATTCAGAGCACTGGCATAAAAGGCAGAATTCCCAGGCCAGGGGGACAGTCATCCTGCAGGCATGTCTTAGTTCCCTGAAGTACAACACAATACATTATGATGGGCTGGTGGCTATGGAGGCAGACATTTTCTTAGAGCACAAAGAAGAAAACGAACTTAAATCTCCTCTTTCCATCAAACTATGATTTGCAATATTGCCAAAATGTTCCAACATTCCTGGCAAATAGTATCTTCATGGCCAAACTCTGAGGTCACTACTGAATCCTTTAACCAGATCTTGACACTTTTATTTCCATGTTTGCCCTTGCACTTTCCAGGCTCAGCAAAGATCTATCAAGTTGTATCCTCATTATCTGGTCAGCATCTCAACGCTGCCATCCCCTAGCAGTATCTGTTGATCTTGATATCTTCAGCAGCAATCTTAAATTGGTTTATCCAGGATATCCCATAACCCCTTATGCTTTTCATTTCAGCATTTTTTCATTTGATGCTCATCCTGTTACTTTACTATGAGTACACATTTTCTTTTTCTTAATATGTTGTTTATTATTTTTATTTTATGTGTGTGATTGTATTGCCTGTGTGTATTTAAGTGCACTTGTGTTGTGCAATGCCAGAGGAGGTCAGAAGGTGGCATCAGATCCCCTGGAACTGGAATTATGGATGGTTATTACCAGTGGTGTAGGTGCTAGGAATTGAACCTGGGTCCTCTGCAAGAACAGCCTGTGTTCTTTAACCACTGAGCAATCCCTCCAGCCCCAATGAATTCCCATTTTCATTTGTATTTGAAGTTCAGCTGAGTCTCTCTGCTCTGCTGCAAAATTCTGCTGCACTGAGCTTTGCATGTATGTTGATAGTCTTATATAGTGTGTTCTTCTGTTATTTTTGTACTACATTTATTTATTATTTTTTATTTACTTATTTATCTATTTATTCATTCATTTGTCTATGTGGAGGTCAGAGGATAATTTGCAGGAATCAGTTCTGTGCTTCCATCATGGCTTCTAGGGATGTTACACAGGTCTCCAAGTACAGGCAGGTGCCAGTAAGCCATCTCTCAGCCACTGCTCTCCTTCTTTTATAAGGGAGTAAATAATTTTCCTCAACATCGCCTAGGCAGAAAATGTTGGAAGTCACATCCAATTTTTGTGCCACCAAAATAACTAGCTAGTTGTAGAGATTCAATGATTTAGAAATTAATTAACTTTAAATGAGGATAACGAAACAAATATGGACATGATTATTACTATTCAATGATCAGAATCAGTTATTGAATTAAACATGAAAATTGAATTTATGCAAATAAAGACGGGTTTCAACTTGGTTATTGTCTTTTTCTTTTCAAAAGGTAACAATTCTGAGTATCTCAGTGGCATGTGAGTATGAGAAGGAATAAAACTCTCATGATCTGACTGGGGTATCATTAAGGGGTGTAATCCAGCCACTTCTGTAGGAACTGCAGCATAATTAAAATATGTAAGAAGTTGTGAACAATGCAGATTTGACTAAAACTAGCTTTCATTATTTGGTTGTGGCAAGTAGAGCGGCTGTCTCTCTAGCAAATGAGAGTTCAAAGAACCAGAGGATTGATGCAGTACTAGTTATAGTGCCATTAACTACAGCAGCAAGAGTTTACTCTACTCAAAAATCCCTGACACAGAGTTCAGGTGTAAGTCAGTGGTAGAACTTTTATTTATCATGTGAGAAGCCCTAGGTTCAACCCCCAAACAGGAAACAAACAACCAATCAAACAAAAAAGATGAAACTATTTAAGATTGTCAGTGCTTAAAGGTGAGCAGATGTAGGACTAAAGTTTTCATGGGTCAGAAAGCTTTGAGCATTCCACACAACTGCCTTATGGAGAGTACTAGAATCAGACTCTAGGACTGAATCCATGTGGATGAATCACATTGGAAAGCTCCTTTCCTCTTCTGTGCTTCCTTTTCTCTCATCTCTGAAATAGGGGTAAAATGACCTAATGAACAGACTCAAAGGGAGTATCACATATACTGATGCATACAAAATGACACTTTGTTCAAGGTCTGAAACATAGTCATAAATAGTAACTATTGTTGGTAAAAACTCATCTTTGTAAAAGTGTTTGCTGCTAGTTCAATCTGAAATTTCAGGATATAATAGGAAGGAAAAAAATAGTTCGGAAAGTGATTTTTTATATATCAGATTCCAGAAACTCCTAGTTCATAGTATACTACAAGAGACGTGAAATATCAGGTCATGCTGAGATGTTTGATAACATTCATCATTGTCATGGCAATGAGTCATTAATATCATATAGCAATTATCTGGAGTCTATTAAAATATCCTGCAGAAGCTTGGCATCACCCTAGACATTTGGAAAGTGATTTTTTATATATCAGATTCCAGAAACTCCTAGTTCATAGTGTACTACAAGAGACGTGAAATATCAGGTCATGCTGAGATGTTTGATAGCATTCATCATTGTCATGGCAATGAGTCATTAATATCATATAGTAATTATCTGGAGTCTATTAAAATATCCTGCAGAAGCTTGGCATCACCCTAGACAAAAGGGCCAAATATTCCCTAATGCAAAGAGTCTACAAGTGCCAGTTCAGCAGCTCATACAGGGCATTGTGAGAGCATGCTGTTTGGCAAATGAAAATATGAAATTCTGGACATGATTTTTATATATAATGTTAAGGAAATAAAAGAGGCTATTCGAAAATTCACAGTTTACACTATGGTTGTGTCTAATTATCCTATAACTTATACCTCAGGTCTGCTCAGAACTCATCACAATAAATGAGGTCTTGTTATTCTCCTGTTAGCAATTTCTTCTGTGATATTTTTATTCATCTATAAACTAGGTTTACTGACTCAATCCTTGTCAAATTTCAGGTTCTTTTTGAGCTGGTTTTCAATCTGAACTTTAAGTATTTTGCTTACTAACAAAATTTCAAAACTGCCTACCTGACATAGCTTAAATGTAAATAAATATCACACACATGCATGCAAGCACACACATGGACACATATGCACACCACACACACAATCCTTTAGCAAACATACTTCGATGCTCTTTAATCGTTCCAGGAGCAAATAGCTATTCAGCTGCAAGGGAGCACTTTGCAGTTGGGTAGTTGAAGCATTTTCCATAAATTGAGAACTAATTTCATGCTTAAAAGCAACACAATGAAGGAAAAAATTTTAAGCAATTCTATTGCATGTTTTAAAATGTTAAAATAGTGAGCAAGATAAGAAGTTTAAAGAGTTCAAATGCTTTAGCAGCATTTGACATTCACCTCATTTTTAATTTGGATGAGTATTTTTTTTTTTGTCATCATCCTTAAAACATTTTTCCTACACATTTAGCAAAACATGCCTGCCAAATCCCAAGTAATGAAGACAGATTTAGGTCAGGAAAACATTCTTACATGGGAGATAATTTACATTACATGGAATTTTTAAATTAAAGATTTATTTTATATTTAATTCTCTCTGTGTGTAGGGGCCTGAGGAGGACAGAAAATGAGGTTGGATTCCCAGAAGCTGGAGGTAGAGGTGTTTGTGAGCTGCCAGACATGTGTTCTGGAACTGAACTCAGGTCCTTTGCAAAGCAATCAAGTACCCCTAACCTACCAAGCCATATCTTTCCAGATCCTAATGGGGTTATTTAATTATACAATTTTCAAATATAAACCAAATAGAGAATAGTAAAAAGCCATGAATTGGGCCCCATCCTGTGACATCTGCATTCTGCCCATCATGCTGTGTTTGCTGCTTCTTGCCGGTGCTGCACACCCAAATTGGTCTCTCTAAAAGCAAACCCAACAACATCTATTTCCCATAAGCACTTCAGTATTTATGTCTAATCAATAAGTGCTTAAGAAACAACCATAATGCAATTACCATACCTCACAAAATTAGTTAAAATTTATTTCTCTGATAGTCACTTATTTTTCCCGTTTTCCCTATTTTATTTGAAAATAAAAGCATTTTTCACTGTTTATTCGATCAGATTTTGAGTCAAAGCTTATACCTTTCACTTGATTGAGCTCAGTAAATAAACTTTTCCAGTAAAATACCTGACCTTCCTCTAACTTTTAAATTTTAAAAATTCCTTTGTGTGTGTGTGTGTGTGTGTGTGTGTGTGTGTGTGTGTGTGTATGTATGGTGTGTGCACGTGCCATGGCATGCATGTGGAGGTCAGAAGACAACTTGTAGGAGTCAGTTCTTTCTACCATGTTGGTTCTGAGGCTCAAACTCAGGTCATCAGGTTTGGTGGCAAGCACCTCTACCTGCTGAGCCATCTCATTAGCCTCCATGCAGGATCTTTTCAAGGCACAACTTGTTCCCATGTGGCTATTATATTCTTACTTCTTAGTTTGGTGTCTTGTTATCTGTCTGAGCCAGGGACTGCATGAGCCCCTTCCTCCTATTGCTGGTAACGTAGGCAAGGCAGCTCAAGTGCCAGATGTTGGTCTTGTTCTGATTCTGCTGGCAGCCAGGTGTTACCCTTACTCTCGTTGTACTCATAGTCATGGGCCCCTTCTGCCTCCATTCTTGTAAGTCTCCAGGGCTCACAGGCACCCTTGGCTCATGTCAGCTGTTGGCAGGTGCTATGACCGATGGCTACTCAGCTGCTGGGCTGGGTGTCTGCAGTCTGCATAATCACTCCATCTTTCATTGCCAGAGCAGGAAAGGAGCCAGGAGGCAGTGGAACAGTGGCGGCAGTAGCATTACAATGGGCTGTTTTAGTTTTTATAACAGAAAGAATTCCAGGTATCTTTACTCTTACTATAGATGTAATTCTGCCATGCTTGACATTTACATTCCAGAACCAGTGTTTATCAGAAATGTTTGTTTAAAGTGAGAATTTGCTGCTTCAAGAAATTGTGAACATGGAGCTTCTGGCTCATTCATTTACTAAGTAATAAAAATAGATATTGAGAAAGATAATATTAGCTCTTTCGTATCCAACAAATCCTTAGTATTTGTAAAGGACTGTGCTGAGCTCTCTATAGATGTCATCTTGATTGATATTACAAACAACTTTTGAGATAAGCACTATTATTTCCACTTTAGAGATGAAGCACAAATTGCTGCAATTCAAATACATTCAGAAACTATGAAAAATTTAAGCTACCAAGAAAAAGAAGGATGGTTTGAATAAATGGCATATAGATTTCTCTTAAGCACTGCCCTGTGTCATTATGGCACAGATACCCTGGGGGCTAATGGTGAAGACATAATCGGAATGTCATTGCGGAAGATGAAACCAAAAATAAGTGTGTTTTTTTCTGTATTAAACATTTATTTGGGAAAGATGGGGAAATATTTTGTAATATAGACAAATGCATTCACCTGTCTCCAAATTATTATGTACTCATCATAAATGATATAGGAGTAGATTACTGTCATTTTGGAAATATACATATTTATATAAAATGTACTCTTAATAAATAAAGTGTTAAATGTTCTGTTGAGTTCGTACTTTCAGCTGTAGTTTTTCTAATTCAGGGGCATTCCTTTTGCTTGTATGATTGTTAGGCAGGAACCAAGAATTTACAGTCATGCAATACTGGATTTGACCAACTGCACTTGCTGATTGCTGACCTTGAACAATCTACAAACAAATATTAATCTTCCTTCACCTGCAAAGAAATTTTCTTCCTTGGAATTCTTATAGCAATCAATCTGTAAGATTCCTTGTCCAGCATGCCCCAAAGATAAGCAATATCTCTCCCTTATGAACATTATGGATCCTATAATTCAGATCATAACATTTTCAAAATAAATAAATGAATTTATGAACAAATAAATTAGTCACTTTTTTTTTACTCTGAAATGTGACTGTCAGCTATAATAGTAATCAGTATCAATAGACAATAGTATCGATGCTTGAAGAAACTATCAATTTGTCAAGATGATCAGATGCTATACAGACCTCAATCCTTAACCTACTGCAGAGAGTTCATGGATGCATAACAAACATTATAAACTGCTCAAGAACACGTTAGATTGCACTAGGGGTAAAATGATCTTATTTTAATTCCCTCTAAAACTTATCTTTTATAGGTTATTTTTTACTCATTGCAGAAACAATCTTTTAGAAAATGCTTATGTATATGTGTGTGTGTGTGTGTGTGTGTGTGTGTGTGTGTGTGTCTGTGTCTGTGTCTGTGTCTGTCTGTGTGCGTATGTGCATGAGAGTCAAAAGAGGGCATCAGATCCCTAGGAGCTAGAGTTAGAGGTGATTATGAATCACCTGACATTGTTCTGGGAACTGAATTTGGGTGTGCTGAAAGAACAGCAAGTGCTCATAAACTGCTCAGTCATCTTTCTAGCTTCTGAAGAAAAAGTCTTAAACTCTTATGTCTATAAGCAGTAAAAGAACTACAAATGCAATTTTAGTCTGGGAAGA
>NW_008353031.1:334379-347706 GCF_000622305.1 Nannospalax galili
CAGAAACTGATCCTAGGATTCACATATGAGGGAGAACATATGTCGAAAGTGCAGACTTTTTAAAGCAGTTGCTTTATATCAGGATTATTGTATAAGGACACTTTGGAACAGAAAAAAAATGGTTAGGTACAGAGATGACTAAAAGAAATTTGAAACATTTTATTATTTTACTTGGTGCACATGCAAAATTTATTTGTATTTGTGATACTTGATAATTGATAAGCAAGTCAGATGTAGTATTGCACATTTTATTCCCAGCACTTGGGAGGCAGAGGCAGGCAGCTCTCTCTGAGAATAGAGGCCAGACTGGTCTACATAATGAGTCCCAGTCCAGCTGGGGTTATAGGACAATCAAGTCTCAAAACATCAATAAAAACAAGTACAACAAAAACAAAAGAGGTAATAAGCAGTGAGCCTTTGAAGTCCAAGTCTCTGCTTCATGAGCAAAGACTTCTGCATATATAATCATAACTTTTAAAAATAATATAGTAGATAATTTATACTAAATGTCATTTTCATTGAAATAGTATAATTTAAATTTTAAGACAGCTCACAACAAAAACCTAGAATTTATAAATTTATCACCATACTAATTAGCAATGTAGGGGTCAGTGGTAATGAAACTGTCTCCAGTCTATAATGAAGCTACCACAAGCTCTAAATGGATGGTATTAGAAAAATATTTACAAGAAACTGTTAGCATTTTAAAATATATGTTCACATAGGAACAGTGTCGGAACGATACACCTGAAATCAATGCAGATTACAAAAATAGCAGGACATTTTAAATGTATGAAAGACTTTGCAATCATCTAATTAAGTTCCTTCTTTTAAATAAATAAAGCTATGAAAGAACAGAAAAGCTGCGTGATTAGCAACACGGAACTTATAGGAAAATACATTTTAAGCTCCAATTAGTGCAGAAAGAAACGAAAGTCTCAGTGGGATTTGGAACTTCACTGAAAGAAAACAGGTTAAAATCCCTAGACATGAATAATTTAATTATGGAACCTGCAAGGAAAATACAGCTTAATCTTATTACATCTCCATTTTTTGTACTCAGAGGCATGGCCAAGTCAGTCACTGAAGTGGAGAAGTGAGGAAAGAAGAGTACTTGTTCTGAAGTGTAGAATCTGCAAATTGCAATATGCATGTGTGTAGTCTGAGAATAAACTCTTGTTCTTAATTTGAATTAAGAATGTATTTCTATGATCTCATTAATATATAATTCTGCCTTTTTTCTTATCAAGTTTGTCATTTATTCTACTGCCAAGTTGAAAGCCCTTGTACCACCAAATGATGAAGTATTCAAGCTCCTTGTGTTGACTAGACATGTCCAAAGCTGTGACATGTAAATCATTCTGAACATTCTAAATTAGCTAACAAGCTATATACTTCCAAAGGAAATATTTTGTATTCTATTAAAAAAAAGCTTTTGGCTTAACATGTGCAAATTTTATTCATAGACTATATAGTACATTTGACTTTGAAATGATGCTGTGTGAAAAATGTGTTTTAGATTGTCTTTAAAGGGAAAATGACTGAAAATTAGTCATTTTGTATCTAAATGCAAAAGGAGCTTAAAATAGCATCACTAACACTCCTCTCAATTTAAATGAAGCAATGGTTAACTGTTTAAAACCAAGGTTAACAGCAAATACAAAGATTAATTTTAAAATGTGATTTCAATAGGTACCAAAATCTTGTATTTACTAGATAGTTTCTGCTTACCATCGATTGAAAAAGTCAGTCTTAGGTTCATGTTTCAAAGTTAATTTATAGCCTCACATGATCACAATCAACTAAGGAACATGTTAAAATCACATTTGTTGTGCAGATTATCTATCCACTGGTTAGTTATTGTGTGCTGATCAAATGATCCACAAAATGAGTGATTCATTTAAAAAACCAGAATGGAATTCTACGCTTATTTTGTTCATTTGTTTGTTTTTGTTTTTGAGACAAATTCAGTGTAATGGTTGGTGTTTAATTGTCAACTTGTTAGAACTTAGTATTACCTGGGAGACAGGCCTCTCTGGGCATGCCCATGGATTAGGTTAATTGAAGTGGTAAGAGCTGTCCATGATGGGTAGCACCATTTTCTGGGCTGAGATGATGCTAGAGTATAAAAACAATAAAGTGAGCTGAGCATAGGATTCGTGCTGTTTCCTCATTGTGGATGCAATGTGACCAGCTGCCTAGGCTTCTCGACTCTGCCACTACGATGAACTGTACCTGTGAACTAGAAACCAGGGTCAAGCCTTCCTCCGTCAGTTAGCTTTTGCCAGGGTATTTTATCTTAGCAACAGAAAAGCAGCTGTATAACTCACTAGACAACCCGGGCTGGCTTCAAGTTCATTTTTTCTGCTTCGGTCTCCTAAATGCTGAGATTACAGGTGTGCAGATGTTCTCTATGAGCTTGCGGGCTGAACACTTATTCTTTTTTTGTTTTGTTTTGTTTTTGGACAGGGTCTTGCTGTAACCTCAGCTGACCTAGAACTCACTCTGCAGACCAGGCTGACCTCGATCTCATGGAGATTCACCTGCTTCTGCCTTCTGAGTGCCGGGACTAAAGGTGTGCACCATCACGCTCAGAGTGAAAACTTATACGTAATGCAACGTTGATTAGGACTCCAGCTAGAAACCAAGATGTCTAAAGTATGCTGCTCAAATATCCTTGGTCTTCAATCAAATTATCATGATCATTTCTCATTATTTTTGAAATTTTATTTCTAATATAAGATTTCTTTGTTTAACAGTAATTTTATTCTGCAAATGTTTCTTCAATAGTTATTACGAATAAATGAGTAAATTTTATTTCTTAGTACTTAGTTGTTAGTTTCTCTTTATATTTTAATTATGAACTCACAATTAACAAAAACTTCACCAAAGAAACCACAATAAATGAGTTTCTTATTATTTATTTGGTATAATACATGATTCCAAAATAAATCAATAAGCCTGAGAATCTTTGGACAATTTTCTAAGGAAGGGCCACATTAGACATATTTGTGAAGGTTTGAAAATTTTAACTAATAAAGATGGTACACTAAATTCTACTTTACTCATCTAACCTTTTGATATTAGAAACAACAAATATCCAAAATATTATTAAATCATTATTCTGACTTTGAATCTTGATTTCTGTTTTGTTAGGTTACTTTGGACATTATAAATGGATTAGAAATTTTCACCTAAATTCAATGGAAAGAAAGAAGGGGTCATGGGAACAACTCCAAAGAGTCCGTTGTCAGTCGTTTATGGGTGCACTGTTCCCCTGATCTTGGGCTCCCAAGAGAATGAAAGGGTATAGTGTTGGATTTTACTGATTATTACTTGCATACATTAATACCCCCATTTTGAGAGTGAGGAAATCGAGACCCCAAAGAAATATAAAGAAAAGATTTATGGCGGAGACCTGTGTGTGCCCAAACCTCTCAGATTAATGCCACCCAATTTGGGCACTCCAGTGATCACTGGCATACTGTGTATACTGGGTGTTCAGAGTAAATCTTTTCTTGAGCACTTTCTTCTCCATAAGGTGAAAACTGTTATCATTAAAAATCACCAAGTAAGTAAATAATAATTATAGAAAATGATGCACTGAAATTTTTTGAACTGCATATGCATAATAATAAAATACAAAAATTAGAAAATATTGTACAAACACAGATGTAACTAAGACTTTAATTACATGAGCCTAAAATGAGAAATGATGTTCAATAAAATTTACGGTTTAAGTTTTAGGCAGAAAATACTACATAGTATGGCTTAATTGAAATAAGCTAAGTTCTGCTTTGTTCTCTTATCATTATTCTTCCATCTTATTGATCCTATTGGAACATAAGAACATACTGTGAAATGGAACTGTGGACAAGAACCAAAGTAAATTTGAATAATCTTAAATGATAAATGTCTTCTTTAAAAATGCTATTGTTGATTTCATTCTTGTGTGTCAAAAGCAAAATGGCAAGTGAAGTAAAATAAAAGAACATTGGTGAACTCATATAGGTATTAAGGAAATTTTATTTATTTATTATTTATTTATTGTATGTGGTTTATGTATATGTGCACACATGTATTTGTGTGCCCACCTGTATGTGAGTGTGTGTGTGTGTGTGTGTGTAGGCCAAAGGTCAAATGTTTGGTGTCATACTGAGACTATAGGCGTGCACCACCGTGCCCAGCTGGAAATATTTATTTTTTAAATTAGTCGTTTGTAGTGATTGTGAGCCATCTGTATTTTTGAAACAATTCTTCTGCAACTAACTAGCGCCAGAAGTCATGTTTACTATTTTTAATTTATTAAATGAGAAGGTTCTCCTGTCTTTTGGACCAGCACTTCCAACTCTGTTGTCATTAATAAGTAAAATAACTGGAGATCATTAAGGTACAAATGGCATAAGTAGCTTGGCCTATGACAATGCAATAATCATATTTATTTAGCATTAGCAATGGAAAAGCCTCACTCCTCCTATTAGACCCTCAAAAGCATTCAAAATCACCTTAAAGATGTTATAGAAGTTTAATGAAGCCCTTCAGCATCCCTCAAAAAACAGGAGTGAAAATAAGAAACAGGAGACTGTTTTACTGATTATTACTTGCATAGTGGATATCATCTAAGAGGACTGTCGGAGTGACTATCAGACAATCTTTAACTTTGTTATAATCTCATCTGCACTCCATGTGACACACTCTCCAAGGTTATGACTTTTGACAGTTGCCATGACAGTGGCTGGAAACAACAATAAAAGGAGTAAGAGGCTGTGCCCAAATCCCGAGAAAATCTCTTCTCATTTCCATAAAGTGAGTGAATATTCTTCCCCTTTATTACACTGTTCTACCATCTCTTCTTCTATAAAGTATCACTATCCAAACCTAAATGTTAAGTAATTTGCCAGTTTGTCTCTCACTTGGGCAAGAATTAAGTTTCTATCACTGCCTGCCCCCAATAGCCACCTATCCCCTTATCCCCTTGTCCTCTGTCTCTGGAGAGGGAGGTGACTATATTTCATTTTTCAATCCTGAAACTGACCTGTAACATATACTAAGCGGCTGTATGGTCTTCTTTCTCTACCTTTAAAAAGTCAGACTTGGCAGGTGGAGGCCCCCAATAGCATATCCCTCTTCCCCACTCAGCATAGGGTTTGTTCAGGTATACTTCTCATATCCATTCAATGCTTATCCTGGTCATACAAGTTTCTACAATTGTTTGAAGTTTGGATTATTCTATTTGTTCCTTCAGTACTTAAGATTGCTTGTTTGTGTACCCCAATACTTACTTTACTGTCATTCACAGCATGTTTGTATGGTGAATGTAGACACTCCAAATATATATATATATTAGCACCAGAAGTGCTGAAACAATGTTTTCTCTTTTTTCAGGTAATCACAATACACTACAATCACTACAATCACTTCAAATGCCAGGTGTTAAAAATATTGTGTCAGCAAAGCTCTCTTTTATCCTTTTCTTGATTTTGTCTCACAAGCAATACTATATAAGCAATTATCAATCATATCTGACAGATCTTCCCTAAATATAAATTAAGTTGCCACGCATTGCTTTAAATGGATAATAAAATGAGAATATTTAGCTCAGTTCACCTGCGATTGATGGGATGGCTTCCCATCCTTATGGAGAAATGCAGAACGTTGCATGGCAAATAGAGATAACCCGCTTTTCCTGACCTAAATTGCTCTTGCTTTCCCAATTTTCTGCAAACTTGTGAAACAATTTCTGCCTTCCCACCCTGCCTTCATCGCAATATTTATGATGCATACTGACTTTATGGGAGACTCTGACATGCAGGGTCTGCCCCTTGATGCTTCTTCGTTCAGTGCTCCTTTGGTTAACTTAACACACTGAAGCACACAGCCGTTACTTTCTATCTCTTAAGTGTGTCTTGATTCCAATAGACTACCTTTGCTCCGTTATCATTCATATACCTAAAATTTAGGCACATATCATCTCTGATTTCCAAACTGATGCTCCATTTTGCAGAATCTGGAGCTACTCCAGGGCTTTATGTAAGTGATTAATCTGAACTGCAAATTTCATCTAGTCACTTCCCCACCCACAACAGTTTTGCTGTGGAATTGAACAGATGGGTCAAATGAACAGTTTCATAGCCTACTGTCTTGCCACAGACACACACCAATATTTCCTTGGCATTTAATTTCTGAAACTATTCTGGATCACTTGCACCAACACCTTAACCACTATCAAGGAAGAGATTCATGTATATTTTTGCCCTTCCTGTAGTGACCTGTTAGATCATGGTTAGTGTTTTATTAATGCTTATCAAACTAAAACCATGGTTTTGCAGCTTTTAAAGTCTTAATCTGTCATTTAACTTCTAGAAAAGATACTTTTCCAGCAAGAGTTACTAAATATCACATCTATTCTTTTTGAAAAAAGGATATAAGGATTTTTATCATATTAGGTAAATACCTGGATATACTTAGGAATCAAGTAAAATATTTAATTTTGGGGGGCAAAGAATGGGTTGAGTGAATTTTATATCCCAATTAGAACCCAACGTAATACCCAGCTCTTTAACTAATATTTATTGAGTATTGGTAGTGCACAAGTGAATATTCCTAGAATGATAATATCTAGTCCTTTGCCTTCAAGAAGATTGCAGGCTGGAAGAATAACAGGTTAACAAGTATTTTCCACTCTGTTTACTAATTCAGTGATAGAGTAATAGGTGCTTATGAAAAAGAGGAAACAGTCATTTACCAACCCAAGTTGTCTCTTCCTGTGCCTGTACCTGTGTGAGATTTGCAAAATTAAATTTATAAAATTAAGTGCATTAATCATTTTCCATGTTAGGTACCGAGGGCCAACTTAAAAACATGTGGACATGCTTAACTGGGTAATAATTCATTGGTGCTTCAAAGTGATATTCTTTACTTATCAAGGTCAAGAAGAAAGTGGGTTTCGTTGGTTATTTATTTATTTATTTATTTATTTATTTGAAGAACCCAGAGCTTTGCAAATGTTAGGTGAATGCTCAACCACTTTGCTAAACCCCCCACTACTAGCAAGTAGTTTTTAAGTCACAGATTTATATATTTTTGTGTTCAAAATAAGGAATTTATTTTATGTACATGGATTTATAGAAGATCCTTTATGAACCAGATGATAAATATCTTAGGAGACATAGTAAACTGGCCCCATAAATCACTTGGTAAAGAACCCTATGCTAAGCAGTAGCAATTTTCACAATTTCAATTGTTGACAACTGCTGGTTTTGGATAATTCTCAGTTCACTGGTCTAAAGATTGATGGTCTAGACTTTAAGATGTAGCATGGAGCCTGCATTAGCCAGTCTCAAGAGGACAGATCAGTAGAAAGAAAAAGAATTTAATGCAGTGTTCTCTCTTTCTGTCTCTGTCTCATGTGTGTGTGTCTGTGTGTGCAATTATTTATTGTATTTGAACTAACTGGAGATTCTACATATGGATGGGATCAATCTTTATTTTGGGGGATTGATAATGAACAGTTGCTAAAACTATGCCAGCCCCAAATCAGGCTACAAAGATAATTTAGTTGTTATCAAGTAAGTTTCTGTACTCACAGACTTTAAGAGAATTATCTTGACTGAATTATAGGCCACTGAGCAATAACTAGAAGAAACTCAACTCTCAGAGCCTATATGCAAAGAGTCTAAATAGCAGAGAGCTGGTAACTCTAATGGTTTTGATGTTTAAAAGGTCAACCTAAAAGAGAAATTCTACTACTGAGTAGAAAAGTTAATTTTCATCTTTATTATATTAAAAAGTCCATTCTTGCACAATTTAATTTTGTTTTAATCTAACTGATAAGATAATGCAGAATTGATAACTTCTTCAGAACTTTATAAAAGAAAATGTTCACCACTGTGCTTTTTCATACCTAAAATATGCAGGACACTGAAAGTTGCAGATTGCTAGTAATGACTTAGAGAAAAGGGCAGTAAGAAAAATGAGTAGTGATGAGGTATGGCATGTGTCTGCTGTTTAATTTCTTTAGAGAGGCAGAGCTTGAACAGCAGAGAAATGATGGATGAATCCTGTAGACTGCACTACTCAATAAATATACGAAGGCCACCTTGAGCTGTAAAATCTACTCTCTCTACACAGTGAAATTTTTTTTTTTTCTGAGCTGACCTGTGCTTGTCATCCAAATGTGAGACTTGCTCAGCTTTACAGCTGTGCATTCCTTCTTAGAGAATCTGCTAGGCCCAGTCCAAAGTTCTGAGGCCTCTCCTCCACCAAACCCCACTGAGTCATTTGAATACTGAGGAAGGTTCCTGAAACAGAACAAAATTAGAATAATTCAAAAAACAACAACCCTAAACAGTGGAGAGAGTGGATCTAAGAACATTTATATGTCAACAAGGCTGTTAAATCTTTCATTGTCATTCAGGGGTCAGAGACACTTCTATTTCATTGCCTATAAATATGTTCTATTTAGTCAAGTTTGTAGAAAGTCTATTTTTTCAAAAAATCAGTTTGTTCAGTTTGGATAACATTTGTGATGATTCACTTGGATGGAATCAAATAGCATAGAGTAGAACACAACAGGAAAAAATCTCGGTCAAAGCTGTGAAGCTCAGCCAGGCATGGTGGCATCTTTAATTCGAGCCCCTTGATCTTTGTGAGATCAAGGCCAGTCTTGTTTACATAGCAAACCAGCTGGGGCTACATAGATTCTCTCTCTCTTTCTTTCTCTCTCTCTCTCTCTCTCTCTCTCTCTCTCTCTCTCTCTCTCTCTCTCTCTCTCTCTCTCTCTCTCTTCTCTCCCCACCCCCAGATCACAAGCTGACAAATATTTCAAGGAATGAAAAAATAACTGCTGTAATGCCAATGCAATTCTTGGAAGGCAGCTATGCTCACCACTATAATACCAACGCACATGCCAATGCAATTCTTAATCCAAAAATATGGACCCGTCAGCAGAAAAATGTTTGTGTGAGAACATTATCATTATTTATCTACAAATAAATTTAGAGAATAACCCTAATTCCCAACAGTAGACAATAATTCAACAGTGTAGACAGCAGTATCCCAGCAGAAGAAATGATTTGCATGAGGAAAAAAGTCTGGAACACTCATTTTATGTGCTTTACCAGCTGTTAAAAGTATCTAAGGGACACATTTTGTCTACCTGTCACTTAAGGAAAGCTAGTATGAACAATGATCATACTTTTCACTTTACAATTGACTGCAGAGTGTTTTTTGAATCAAATGAACAATCATTAATATTTAGATTCGGTGAGCTAAAAAGGATAAAGAGAAGTACTTTGGTTGTGATTTCTATTTGCTAGGGTAATCATTTCTTTTTTTCATTATGCATATATATTCCTAGTTTTATGATTATTATGTTGAATTTATTTACAAAGTTCCATTAGTGTGTACACATGTTCTTTCTCCTTCCTTCCTTCCTTCCTTCCTTCCTTCCTTCCTTCCTTCCTTCCTTCCTTTCTCCTTCTCCCTCTCTCCCTCTCTTTCTCCCTCCCTCCCTCTTTCCCTCCCTCCCTCCTTCCTTTCTCCTTCCTCCCAACTTTCTTTTTTCTTTCCCTCTTTCCCTGCCTTCTTCCTTTTCCTCCTTTCTTCTTTTTTATTACTGTTATTTTTGAGGTCATATCTTGCTATATAGCCAAGGCTGACCTTGAATGTGCCTTGGTTTCTGAAATTCTGGGTCAACAGGAGCACACCATCATGCTCAGTCCCAAATAACAACTGTTCAAGATAGAGTGAAGCTATGCAATCAGATAACCTTGAGTTGCAAACCAAATGCTAAAAGAACTTTGGACCAATTAACAAAATAAGCATACTTCATTTCATTCATACAAAAACTCAGAACTAACACAAAACTTTGGCATAATGTCTGTGATCATGATTGCATTTATTCTTCTATAATTTATGTAGCTCAGTTGGGATTTAGTCCCATGTTGATTGGTTGAATTACAAATGCGACTCCCAGTCTACTATGCCAACTTATCATCATGATCTTCATCACCTTTGTTCTGATTACAAATGTTTGAAATATCTTCCTTTTAATCACTTCTAAACAAACAGCTACCGTCATTTTATCTTTTTCTAAGAAATCTTTAGTTCCTTCAGTCTATGTCACATTATAACAGTGGTTAAAATGCTGTATCATTATGATTGCTATGTACTCCTTGATTTACCCCAGAATAAGATTGTACATACCTAAATAGGAAGAAAAAAAGGAGGGAGAAATGTGTGTGTGTGTGTTTGTGTGTGTGTGTGAGAGAGACAGAGAAAGAGAGAGAGAAATCATCTTGTGAAATGCAAATTTACTATAAATGTGAAAACAAAAATCCTCCTTTGTATTAGTTCCTTCCAAGAACATCAAAGGGAACTACAAAAATATATGGTTTTATAAAATGTGCAAATGCAAAAAATTCATGAATTCTTTGACAAAGAAGAACTCACTCCCCCAAAGTATTTAAGCTACACAAAACCTATATCTAGTTCACATCTAGGTATGAACTTGATCAGTTCTCATGTCTTGGTAAAGTTGTCTCCAACTTAATTATTTTAAAGAATTCATTTGATGACAGAGTGTTCCACAGTAGCCCAGACTGTCTTGAAGCTGTATAATTTAGGATGGCCTCAAATTTATGACAATCCTCCGTCCTCAGCCTACCTATTGTTGGGATTACAGGCATGAGCCAACATCTTTTATTTTGAAAACATTTTGTTATTCAAAATTTTTAGAAACGTTTAGTTACTAGTTCATCAGAATAGGTATTCAGATCACAGTTGCAAAGTGACTACATGCATTCAGAAAACAAGAGAATGCCCATTGTTTTAACTTTCTGTAAGAATGCTGAATTCTGTAAGAATGCTGTTCATCAAAGTAGCACTTTAATTTTGACACAAAAGCAGACTCACTGAGTCAACTTTGCAGGAATGTTTACCAAATAAGCATATATTTGATTCAGAGAAAATAGTATATGGAGAGGCGTGACTGAATTTTTTACTTTCCACTACAATAGTGAAAGTATCAGAATCATTCATGGCAATAACAATAATAACAATAATCTCAAAATAATAAGAGGAACAGGGCTAAGTTCATTATAAACAATGTATAATCAACTCTGGAGGCAAGCATTTACATTCTCGTTCCACATATGAGGTAGCTGATGTTTGGAATTAGGCAATTTGCAGAAGATCATAGAAGATAGGCTATCATATTGATCTTTGTATGGTATTGCCCAAACTGAAAATAGTGGCTCATAAATGTAGAAGAAACCTGGAAAATCTTTCTACCAATACAGATACACTTCTAAAGTCATGGAAGTTTGAGGCAGATGCTGGCATGTGATGAACCTTGAGCACATGATGTAACAGCTTCAAAAGATTTTTGTTAAGAAATCATTTTTCACACGTCAGTAGAGTGCTTACTAAGACAAAACAATAGATGAGGCACATTTTTTAACTTGGATACTTTCTAGATGGCTTAAAAATGATTTATGACTTATATTTTCAAATCATGTTGGATAGAGTATGCACTGAAAACAATTGTATGTCTCCTCTACTTTTTCATTGTGTTGTCACTGTTAAACTGTGAAATGCTGTCAGGAACATTACTCGGAAAACCTGCAAAGATTTTTGTTTTGTTTTATAGTGTTCATGATCACAAGACATTTACTACACATATGAAATTAAATGAACCATTTATTCTGATTAAATTTAAATGTATGGCAATGCAATGAATATTAGGGTAAAAACTCATAATGTCATATGATCTCCAGTCTACTACAGTGGTTGTCGAATAGGATGCAAATAGGAATCATTTTGAATGCTTTTGTGGAGGAGTTGACCGAGTATCTTAGTTACAAAGCTGTAAAAGAGCATAAGAAACAGACATATTTGTGGCTAGAGAAATGGCTCAGTGGCCAAAAGCACTGGCTGCTCTTGGCAGAGGACCCTCGTTCCATTCCCAGCACTTACATGGCAGTTAACAATTGCATATAACTTCAGTTCTAATGGATCTGACACCCACTTCTGACCTACATATGCATTACAAGACATGGGTTCACTTACATACATTCAGGCAATACACTCCTACACATAAAAAGAAAATAGTAAATAAAATATTTTAAAATGGTCATAGTCATATTAAAGACTTCACTAATTAAGTGGCTGAACACTTTTTAAACTTTATTTGTACGTGTGTGTATATGTTTGTTGTGTGTGAATGTAGGCCACATGTGTTCAGGTGCCAGAAAGTTCAGAAAAGGATGATGAATTTCTGGAGCTGGAGTTATAGGAGATTGAGATACATCTGGTATGGGTACTAGGAACCCAACTTGGGTCCTCTACAAGAACGGCAAATGCTGTTCACCACTGACGTATCTCTCCAGTTCCCCATCTGCATTTTTTTATTCAGTAACTGTTTCTTCCTCTTTTCTATCTGATTTTATTTTTCCTTTTTGTAATGGAGTTGGCAGAAATTCTGGCATCTTGAATATGTTGTAGGGAATAAAAATAATATGACAATAAAATGAAATACACATTAAATATACACAGTGCAGGAACATATAGCATTTGAATAAATGTGAGCATCACTATGAGATGTCAGCTCTGGGTGCTCAGTGGGAAACCCTTATGGCTTGTTGTCTAGTCTTTATCCAGTGTGGACTTTGCACTTGGCTGAGTGACAAGCTCTTATTCAAGCACAGCTAGAGACTGATTGAGTTACATTGTTACAACGCTCTAATGAAATTCATTGGATTTGGATAAGATTTAGTACTTGAATCAAAAGGAATCTGAGGAGTTATATCAACATTACAGTCCTGAAAGGAATAGCTATTACATAAAGCCAATAGTTGAAAACAGTCGAAGCATTGCTAGGTTTAATTATTTCCAGCATGTTTCAAGTATTTCTGTCAACTTATCATTTCCAAAAAGGAAACACAATCTGTTATATTTCATTGACTTTAAAGGTCTCCTGAGAGATAGGACAGTAGTTTAGTGTAAATTTGGAGTAAGAGTTTATTGTGAATTGAATGTGTTTAGGAGTCATCTTTGAATACAACTTTTGGAATGATGGAAAGTTCTGTATATGTCTTTTAATTGCTAAATAAAAAAAAAAACCCAAATTCAAAAATAAAATTTCAACAAATCATGGGAATCACATAAAAACTTATGTTTCTCTCTTTGAAGCACTTTAGAGTTAATCTGCATAAGCATATGATCTACATGAATAGCAATTTGGAAAAATTTTCTTTCAGGACAAAATACATGTTTTCTTTATTTGGTTAGATTTTAGTGTCTTTTAAAATATTATTCTAATAATTAG
>NW_008353031.1:349281-349572 GCF_000622305.1 Nannospalax galili
CTTTAAGACATAAAATGGAATGAGGTTTTAACCTTTAAAAAAGATCTTCATTTCTTTTTAAAATATACTGTTTCATTCAGAAAAACTCATTTTTAATGCTACTAACAGTTAGATGTTTGCACATGCATCTCTAAGGAGATGCATCTTAGATCTGGAAATTGTTATTGACTATGTGAATGCTGTTGTAATGAAATGCTTCTTCTGATTGTGTAGTTATAAAATAAATATATTTTTTAAAAAGTTCACAACAGCTAAATTATGAAACTAAGCTAGATGTCTGACCACAGGAGA
>NW_008353031.1:350419-352633 GCF_000622305.1 Nannospalax galili
CACTTTAGAGTTAATCTGCATAAGCATATGATCTACATGAATAGCAATTTGGAAAAATTTTCTTTCAGGACAAAATACATGTTTTCTTTATTTGGTTAGATTTTAGTGTCTTTTAAAATATTATTCTAATAATTAGATTTCCAAAATTAATAATTATTAAAAAATTGTTAGACATAGTACATTACTCCAAGCAAAAAATATCCTGAATTTCTTAAGTTCCTATAGCTACATAAATGCTAAAGAGGGTTTCCTGATCTTCAGTTATCCAAATATCACTGATAGCTGACCTTTTGTTAATTATATTCAACATCTCTTCTATAGACCACATAGCACTTACAGATAGATTTTCCTTTAAGGGTACTGTTCTGGTTTGTTTCTCAATGTTGTGACAAAATACTCTGACCAGTACCAACTTGGGGACAAAAGGATTTATTTTATAGTACATCTCCTGGGTTGCAGTTCATCAGGGAGCCCAAAGTATTCTGCCACTCAGGGCAGGCACCTAGAGGCAGAATCTGGAGCACAGGCCATGGAGGAATGCTGCTTATTGGCTTACTCCACCGAGCCCCTGCTCAGCCTGCTTTCTTATGCAACAGAGGCCCACCTAGGTAGGGGTAGTACCACCCACAGAGGGCTGGTCCCTCCCACATCACTCAACAATCAAGAAGATGCCCCATGAACATGGCCACAGGCCAGTTCAATAGAGACAGTTCCCCAACTGAAAGTCCCTCAATTCACGTGTGTTGTGTGTCCTGTGTCAAGTTGAGCTATCCAACACAGGTGTTAATTACTGGGTCTATCTAATCTTTCTCCTCGCACATACTATTGTAGAACCCTGAGACCCTCTTCATTCACCCACTACCCCCCAATCCCTCCAGACCCCCACTAATTGCTCTTTTAGCTTCTGTAAAATGCTTGGCTGCTGCTTTAGACATGCCTAGACATACTCTGGCATGCCCTGACCCCTGCCTGCTATTTCCCACCCCCCTTCCAGGAAACTATAGATTAAGCAAGCCCGCACATAAAAACTGCCCTATAAGGTAAAAACAGAGACTCCTGGCTCCACAGGTAACAGTCATCACATTCCACAGCCCTGAGAATAGCACCTACCAATAAGAAACTTCCAGGGCTGCATCTTATACATCCAATCAGTTTAAAATTATGTTGGCGCATGTGGGCTCATTGAACCAACCAAAATGTATCTTCGGTATTCCCCCACCCTCTTTGTCTAAAACCTATAAAAGGCTCCACTCTCCCTTACTCTGGGCTCTCAGCACGGATCCATTGAGTTGGTGAGGTCTGAGAGCCCGAGCTTAAGCCCGAATAAACCATAAACCTTTGCTTTTGCGTTTTGATGTGGTGGGTCCTCGGTGGTCTTTTGGGGTCCAGTGGATGAGGTACAACAAGAGCACTTATTGCCATTTTAAAAGATAACTGTGGTGAAAATAGTCGATCAGGACACAGAATGTTTTGGATAGATTTTAGGTTTTTTATAAACAAAATCTAACTTGTATCAGAAAGCTGACTATTTAGATTCTTCCTCAAGTCATTAAGCTGGTGTTTGGTTGAGTTCACTGTCAATTTCTTCATGTAAATAACTAGTTATTCCCACTGACATTTCATTATGGCTGACCTTAGAATGCTGCTGTCACTGCTGATTTCAATATTGCTTTTTTTAAAAGTCACAGCAGACCCCAATCTTATCCAAAGGAATATTGACAAATGATTACTGCTAGATGAGGAACAGCTGACCCTCCTAAAACAAAGACCTCTATAGAGGCTGACTAGATTCACCAGAAGGGCAAGTAGTGGGGAATGGCTGGGGTGCAGACAACACAGCAGACAGTAGCAGGGATATCAGAGTATAAGGGCTCTACTGGGGGGAGGGAGGCTATGGGAGGGTGCTATCTGGGAAGTGGGTGAAAAAATAAATTAATTAAAAATAATAATAATAATTCTTCAAACCATAAAAATTTGCTCCTTAATAATTGGTGGATGTGGAAAATATTACCATTGAAATCTACCTGATGACTTTATATCCTTTGCTCAGATGCCAAGGAGCTCAGAAAGTAACCCACTGTCACTAGTAATAATCAGATATATATAGATTAGAAACGCATGTGCAACATCTTAATGTCAATTGCATTGAAAATGAATTTTTCTGAATGAAACTGTATATTTTAATAATGAAATGGAGATCTTTTTTAAAGGTTA
>NW_008353031.1:352887-364615 GCF_000622305.1 Nannospalax galili
TGGGGTTTTTTTTTTGCTATAAAGAACAGTTATGCCATTTGTGAGAAAATGAATGCAAGTAGGCAAAACCCATACTAAACAAATTAAGCCAGTTTCAGACAAAATGTTATATATTTTCTAAAATTGGCAGTTCCTACGTTTTATTTAACCACACAAAAATCAGGTGTGTACATAGTGAATGGAAATAGAAGCAAAATTGTCTGAGGGAATGAAGGAAGCACATGGGAGGGAGCAGGAGAGGAGAAAAGTGGGGTGGGGGGAATGGGCGGTGGGAGGCAGCTCAACATGCAGCACACGCCTGAATGAAAATTAAAAGGAAAATAAGAAGGACTGTGTGAAAAGCCATGGTGTTTGTATAATGCTGTCTGTGTGTGTTTCTGTGTGCTCATTTGATTTTATAATTTACTGGAAATCAAAACTTATCATGAAGTTATTGTTTAAAAACAAGCCTGTTACCACATTCTTGGATATTCTATTTAAAATTCGAAGGCAATTGGTTTAGTAGAATAACAGTCAATTGTTTGTTTTGATTTTCTTTTCTCTTTTTAAGGCAAAGTGGGATGAGAATTTTATTTCTTTTAGAGTCTTTATAAAAACATCTATTTACTAGAACAAAAGGAATTCCAATTGACTACAACAAAAATAAAGTTAATCAAATGAATCATAAACCACATTTGTTTCATCTTGGTGTGTGTAGCTAGTGCCCAACAGTACAAATTTATAAAAGGGCAGTTGGAATTTGGCCTAATGAGTTTGAAACTAATTATGATTGAATACTTACTCCTTAATTCAGTATATTTGCATTATTGTCTTCAGTACCACATTTCTATTCCTTTAATTAATTAATATTCTGAATCTTTTCCAAGCTTAGAACTAAATTCTGAGGGAGAAGAACTTAGAATAGATTGGTGTTCTTATACTTTGGCTAAGTCTTCAAGTTGTTGAATCTCTTCATACATTCCTCATATGTAAAATTATAATAATCATACTTTCTCTGCACAGTTCACAGGTACTGTGATGATTAAATGAAATTCTGTATCTGTAAGCACTTTGGAAAATGTGATACAGTTTTTAAATGGTTCCAATTTAGAGAACTAGGAGAATTATCTTGACAAGGATAGCACAAAGTTTCATAATCTGTAGGGATACTTTTACACAAGCAGAGTTTATGCATACATTACAACATGGACTCATAAGATGCAGAAAATGAAAAGTTTTATGGGCATACTGGTCATTAGTAACAATACTGTGATGCTTTTTTTCATTCAGCTTTGACATACAGGGACTGTAGGATCAAGACATAGTACGTAACAATATGTGTCTCAAAAGCTGAATTTAAAATTTGCATACCTTTGATGCCAGTGTCATTAAGATGAATTCCTTCTCATATTATTTTAATCTCATTTTCCTCATAGCAGGAGAGCCAACATTATGCATTTTCCACACATCCTTTGTTCTTTCAGGTTTTGTATGGTAACGGGTCATCTAGCTAGAGGATCTATTCTCTGGTTCTCTCTAGCCTAATGTGTTTCTTTTTCACATTCAGCAGAATGTGAGCACAGTGGATGGGTGAAACTTTTGTGTTCCATCTGTAAGTGGAAATGACTTGCTTCCACTTCCTCCACTGCATGGTTTCCACAACAAAAATGAGGACACGTGTCCAACTCAGCAATGCCAAGGGCCACAGCTGGTCCTAATGGATGTCAGCACAGGATGGCCTGCTTTGCAATCCTGTTTGTCATAGGACTACTATGTGAGACTAATGGACTGCTTGGTCAAACCATGTTTTTGAGGAGCTCCGTGGTGTATTGTCTTAGTCGTATCTCACTAACATCTTATTTTGCTTTTTTTGGTCTCTAATATTCTAATATTATTTATTGAGTGCTTACCCAAGGCATTTAGTCATGGATTTTCTTAGAAACTTATGAAAACTGCAAAACTGAGAGTGCAGAATAGTGACTGAATCATACTGATGCACAGACGTCTTGAATTCAGTCATGACTCATATAGTGAACAATGAGCCATGCAGTAGGAAATGAGTATTCAAAAATAACTTGGCTCGTGGTTATTTTATCACAATTTGGTCAAAGACCAAAGACGTAGGAAGATAATAAATGATATAATAAAATGTGAGAAATATAAATTTTGTGGATAAATATTTACATTTTAATAAAGTCAAATATCTTAAACATAACCCAACAAGAATACATCTATTAATGCTTTTGAAAGTGTCCATGGGAGATGAGCAAAATATTTACCTCTGTGAGTCGCTTTTCAGTGTTATAAACTACATAATTTGCTAGTCAAATATATTAAGTATGTGCTTACTTTTTTCAAGAAATATTTTTTGGTTCTCTTTTATATGTTAGGGTGCAAAGTACAGCTAACATAAATATGTGAAATGTTCAAATTATGTCTTTATGTTAAAGTCAAACATGCAATTTCAGTGAGAAAAAATTCATATTGACAGATTATATTTGGTTTGCTAATAATTGTTTTCTCAATAACTACCCAAATATCTGAACTTTGATATTATAGTTATATTACTATTAACAATTTCACTTGTTATTATTAATATAGGAATCAATGCATAAGTGCTAACTATAAGCCAGATTCTGTCTTAAGTGTTTTATGTATTTTGATACATTATTCTTGTAATAATTGTATTAAGATAATATACATATCCTCATTTTGCTGAATGTGATAAGTAATACTCTCAAAGTCACACTGCATTTCAGTATGTGAAACCTGAACATATACTGATGAACTTTAAATTTTCACACACTTTGGAGCATTCATTTAATTATTGCTTCACATTAGAATAGAATTTGAAGAAAATGTGTGAAAATAAACATATACACAATAAGAGGAAAGAAATAAACTGATTTAGCACTCATCCACATGGTTACAAGTGTGTATGGTGGTGAGGTATTTAAAAAAAATTAGCATGTTCATGAAACTAATATTCACTCTGAAATTCAGCAATTTTGCTCACAGACACTGACACCCCACCCCCAAAAAAACCAGAAAAATGAACAGCAATTTTCTTAGTAGTGTCATTCATAATGAATCAAAATTGCAGATATAACAAATGTCTGTTATAAAGACAATGGATGAACACCTTGTGGATCTTACAATAGAATAACACAGAAAACTTTGCTTAAGTCTGCAAGCCAATGATGATGCACACAATAAGAAATTAGGAAAAAAAAAAAGAGTTCTAGCATGACGTAGTATGATGGCAATATTTCATGTCTTTGTACCACTGGAAAATATCACACTTACTTATGAGGATAATAGTCACAATTACACAGTTGCTCCAGGGAAAGGGAAAGGTGAGTTGGATAACTGAAAACAAGAAGTCACAGGGAACTTTCTCAAGCAATGGGATTTTTTTTTTTTTTTTGATCCAAGGGATAGCTACAAGAGTTGTATATAGTCGTCAAAAACAATTGAGCTTTATGGATAATATCATTATAATTGTAAACTATAAATTATACCTAACAATGTGAGATTAAATTAAAATGGGGGCATGATATATTAAGATTATCTCAACAGAAAAGGAAAATATTTATCAGGACACATTACTAAGAGAGGAAAACATTAAAATCCTTTCTTCAGGATTCAAATGGTTGGTTTGCTGTGATGACATATATGTACTAGATTCTGAAGATGGCTGACCTTATCGTGACACAACTTGTTATGAAATCATTTTCTAAAGCTAAGGATATATTTTGTAAGCTAGCAACTGTTATTTCATTTCAATTTTTACATGATGTAAATTTCAGACCTGTGCAAGTGTATTCACAGTTTCATGGCTATAGAAACAGGATGAAAATTTCAAAACTACAATTAAAGTCACAAGTCATGAAGAAGTAGCTCATTTTAACATCAGTTAGATCTCTGGTAACAGAAGACATTTAAGTACTCATGGTTCTAGAAAAAAAATCTTTTTTTCTCCAAGAAGATCTTATGATATTTATATTTTTGAGTCAACTAAGAAGCAAGAGCTCAGCGAAATTTTCCTAAAACATATAGTTAAAAAGTTTTGGGATAAATATTTAAAACTCAGTGGCATAAAGACTTAGTATGTATTCACACTCAGCCTGATACATTACCCTTTGTCCTTTGATGTTCTGTCACTTGGTCACACGCCCAGTAATGAACTACTCTATTAAGACAAGTATAATTCTTTTCCCAAAGAAATTCTTTTTTTTGTAAGAGTTTTAAAACTCAAATAACTTGCCAGGCATGGTGGCGCACACCTTTAGTTCCAGCACTCAGGAGGCAGAGGCAGATGGATCTCTGTGAGTTCAAGGCCAGCCTGGCTTACAGAGTGAGTTCCAGGACAGTGGGGGCTACAGGGAGACCCTGTTTAAAAAGACCACCCCCCTGAAAAACCCCTCAAATATCTCAGTAACAAGTTATCTTTTCTAGGTATCTTTCCTGGTGGTTACCTTTTTCTTTTCTGCAATGGGGACTGAGCCTAGACCTCACACATCAGTCAAACATTACGCCACCAAGTGCCCCTCTAGCTTTTTCTTATTTTCTTAAAACTTTACTTTGAGACAAGATTTTGCTGACTTCGCAGGGAGCCAACAGTTGCTTAAGTCAGATTACACTGAAACCACCTCAGGTTGCACCATTTAGATAAGCAACCATCTCTCAGAAACCAGGTTGAGCAACCCTAGTAATCTTAGCAACACTTCCTCCTTTTACAGATTACTTCATTCTTGAAATTTCCCCACCCCTAGCTTCACTTCCTCCTTTTACTTGTTATATAGCAAACAGAAAAATAAAAATTTTGGAGCTTGATCAGACCACATGTCTTGCTCTCATTTCTCATGTCTCTTGTCCTTCCATTCGTCGGTTCTCTCCTCAGGTCCACGTTGAAGACCCCACTGGCTGGGGGCAACTGGCGCCCTGTGTGGCGCTGGGGACACGAGGACCCTGACGAACGCCCTTTGCTATGCACGGCCGTGACTCCCAGGACTGCTGCAGAGCCAGATGCTGCGAGTGAAGGTCTGCACAGTGAGCACCACAGAGCCACCCACCTGCGAGACAGCTCCGTTGATAGAGGTAAGCAAGTGCGGTGCATTCATGGGACAAGCATTGAGTAAGCATGACTTATTCCTCCAAGGACTCAAGGAGTCCCTCAAGACACGGGGAACTAGGGTTAAGAAAAAAGATTTGTGTAAGTTTTTTAATTTTGTTGGAGAAATCTGCCCATGGTTCCCTCAAGAAGGAACTATTGATATAAAAAGATGGGGAAGGGTGGGTAATTGTCTTCAGGATTATTATAGAGCCTTTGGACCAGAAAAAAATCCTGTTCAGGCCTTTTCTTACTGGAATTTCGTTAATGATGTTCATAATCATTTTTATAATCATTTTTATAATCATTTTTCTGATATCCAAGAGGTCATCAAGGAGGGTGAAAGGGCACTTCAAAGGCTTTCAAGGCCCCCCCTCCACATATGGCTCTGTGTCTATTAATATTCCACAACCTGATGGTCCCACTATTGAGCTTAAAGAGGCCCTGAATATACAGACAGCCTCCAACCCCCTTGCTGATTCTAATACCCTAGAGAAACCACAAACCCACACCTACACATCTCTTGGGACATCTATACAGTCCCCCGAGTTTAGACTGGTGGAGGACTCTCCTTCTGAGGAAGCCCTTTTCCCTGAACAAAAGGCTACTCAACAACCTAACCCTGATTGACCCCCCATGCTTTCAGATTTTCCAGTAAAAAGACCACCTCCCTATACTAATGATTGTACTGCTATGGCTACTGCACCCCCTTTTTGTGCCCCTGTCCTCGATCTGGACAATGTTTCAGAATACATAGATAAGGCTAAGGTGAGGCTCTCCGAAGAGACCGCCTCTTTAAGAAATATCCTTCAACAAAAAAGAGAACATTTACAATTAATTAAGGAGCTCAGAGCCCTTGATTTGGAATTATCTAGTGCTTCCCTAGAGGCCATCCCAAAAAGGGCTCCTAATAAAGATGACTCCAAATATGGGGACCCTCCTTGCTTTTCCCATCACATGGAGTAAAGCCCTACAGACAAACAAGGCTAAAGATACCTCCCCACAAGACGAAGAGGGCTCTGCCTCGCATAAAGACGAGTCTGACCAAGAGGATGAGCTTTCAGGGGATAGTGACTCAGACATAGAGGATGATAATAATAAAAATAAGAAATGCCTTAATATAAATGAATCATTTGGGCAGAAGTATAGATTCCTTAGCCTTAAACATTTGAAAGAATTAAAAACAGCTGTAGCCAACTGTGGACCAATAGCCCTTTTCACTATCGCCCTCATAGAAAACTTGAGTGACCAGTGGCTCACACCCAATGATTGGCAGTTCTTGGCCCAGGCCACCCTATCTGGGGGAGATTTCGTTCTGTGGAAAACTGATTTTACTGAAAATTGTAGGGAAATGGCACAGCGTAATATTGAAAACGAGTCTTCCAGGGGGTGGACAAAATACACGTTCCTGGGACTTCATCCCTATGATACCAGTGAAAAACAAGCCCAGTTCCCTCCGGGACTCTTGGCTCAAATTCAAAATGCAGGACTTAAGGCTTGGAGACGGCTTCCCCCTAAGGGTTCCACCACCACCTCCTTAGCTAAGCTCCCACAGGGACCTGATGAGCCTTATAGTAATTTTGTCAGCTGCCTCACTGAGGCGGCAGAGAGGCTCGTCGGAGAAGGAGAAACCGAAAGTACCTTCATAAAACATTTGGCTATGAAAATGCTAATCCCGCCTGTCAAGCCCCCGTTCAGCCCCACTACTCAGGCGCAAATATCACTGATTATATAAGGCTGTGTGCAAGTATCAGATCCTCACTCGCTATAGGATTAGCCATTAGGGCAGTCCAGTTTACACCCCTATTGGTAGGATTAGGCATTGCAAGCGGCATCGTCACTGGCTCAGCCGGAATTGGAATGTCTACAAAATTGTCACAACAGCTCATAAATGATGTAAATATGGTCTATGAATCCGTTAAGGATCTACAAGATCAGATAGACTCCCTAGCAGAAGTAGTGCTTCAGAATAGGCGAGGGTTAGACTTGCTCACTGCAGACAAGGGAGGAATTTGTTTGGCCCTGTTCCCATGCTAATAAGTGTGGAATTGTTCGTGATCGCATTCGGAAACATCAAGAGGAGCTCAAGAGATGGCACAAGGAACATTTTGAAAACCCTATTTGGAGTGCTCGGAGTGGGATGCTGCCCTATTTACTCCCGCTGTTGGGTCCCTTAGCCTCTTACTTCTTGTAAGCTTTGGGCCTTTCATTATGGGCAGAATTACCCGCTTTATTCAACAATAAATTGACTCCCTTGCATCAAAACCCTTACAAGTCCATTATCACTGACTGGATCTGACTGATCGAGGTCTAGAGGAACCTACAGAAGAACCCCTCCTGCGGGAGCTACATGGTACTCAGAGCCATGTATGTCTGCATTAGACAGACAGGGGTACCGGCGTGAGGTGCAAGGCAAAGCACTGCAGGAGAAGGACCATATATTCTGTCTCTGGGTTCCCTGAGAAGTAAGCCTGTTTGCATGGAGGTTAGTGTCCAACAGCACCTCTGGACACAAGAGGAAGCCTAAATTCCTCCCCTCCTCAAAAAGGACACACAAAAATGTCTAGGAGGATCAGGCCAATGCTTCCCGGTTTCTCCTGCCTGGCACTGTCTTTCTTTCTAGATTATCTTCTGCTGGGAGCCAACAGTTGCTTAAGTCAGATTACACTGAAACCACCTCAGGTTGCACCATTTAGATAAGCAACGGTCTCTCAGAAACCAGGTGGCCTCACTGCAGTTGAGCAACCCTAGTAACCTTAGCAACACTTCCCCCTTTTACAGATTACTTCATTCTTGAAATTTCCCCACCCCTAGCTTTGCTTCCTCCTTTTACTTGTTATATAGCAAACAGAAAAATAAAAATTTCAGAGCTTGATCAGACCACCTGTCTTGCTCTCATTTCTCATGTCTCTTGTCCTTCCATTCGTCGGTTCTCTCCTCAGGTCCACGTTGAAGACCCCGCTGGCCAGGGGCAGACTTGTCCAGTCAGGCCTTGTCTTCCAATCCTCCTCCCTCAACTGTCTCAAGCATTACTTGGCAATCTTTATAGAGATATCTGACATTTTACTTATAAAAGTGGTACAGTGAATAGGCAATACAAATACCTTGTTTCCCAAATATTTTGACTTATTTTACATTATTTCATTATTTTTGCACACTCTCATTTCTAAAAATGCTTATATAACACAGGTTCATTAATGTATTCTTTTAAACTTCTGTCGAATGACTCCAGTGTATTGGTTTCCAAGTGCAGTGGGAGCTTCTTACCCTCAATAACCAGATCACTGAAGTCCTGTCATTGCCCTTGGAGATCAGCACTGGGCTTGCCTCAGTTTCGATGGCTCCCATCATATTACTCCTTGACACTCTCTAGGGATCATTGTTATCATATGGGGGCTAGTTCTTCCATTGTAGTATAAGTCATTACTGATTTTTCACATTTTGCCAGGAACTGTATTCACTGAGGTTGCTGTTCATGTTTATAACAATCAGATAAGAAAGTAAGCAGGGGGAAGAAATTGATTTCAAAAGCAGTTATAGCAAAATCAAATTTTAAATTGTAATGACAAATCTACCAAAATTTTATTTTTGTAGAACCAAAAAAAATTAGATTAATATGATAAAAATCTATTTGAGCATCTGCTAAATGACCAGATTAAGCTCGACACCAGGTCTTTTCCTGACATTATTCTCTATTATATGTAATTATTTGATATGAAGAATTTCATGTAAAGGACATAAAAGGACAAATTAATGTAATGAAATTCACTTAACAATGACCCAGTGTCAAGACTTTTAAAATCATGGTTTATCTTGCTTTATAAACGACATATGCATCTGATGTTATAAGCATCATGTCCAAAGTAGTTTATGAGTCTCTTTGATCACTGACACACAATCACTGCAGCTCATAAATTTAGCCCCTTTAATTCCCCTTTCATATAGTAAATGTAAAGTTTGGCTTTAATGTAAGACATAATTGTAAGAAGTGTGGGGATTTTTGGATCATCTCATTAGTGATTTTTTTGTTTTGTTTTGTTTTGTTTTTTTCCGGTTTCTTTTAAACCTAGTTGTGTTAGATATTTGGGCATAGGTTATTTATGTGGTCATAAGTTATTTGGTGGGCATAGGTTATTATTACATGATACCCTCTTACAAATTTCAGCATCATATGGAAAAAGGGGATATAATAAGAAAAGTCTTTCTTCTATAAAAGAAATTTCTATTTGTGTGTAAAATTTTATTGCTCTAAATTGGAAGTTTATTGAATTACTTAGGACTTATCTTTTATAACTATTACTGGGAAGGGTCTAACCAACTGAAGCATAATATGAAAAAAATGACATAAAAAGTATAACACGAATGTAGGCTACTATTTTAGAGTTATATATTACAGCTGGGCATGAGAGCATAGGCCTTTAGTCCCAGCCCATGGGAGGCAGATGCATGCAGATTTCCATGAGATTGAGGCCAGCATGGTCTACATAGGGAGTTCCAGGCTAGCTGGTTATACAGGGAGACCATGTCTCAAAAAGACCAAAAAATAAGTAAAATAAAAAATAAAATAAAATAATAAAAGAGTTATATATACTACTAAAGGCACATATTAGAACTTCAAAGTACTTAACAAAAACATAAATCCAAGTCTATTACAAAATAGCACTACCTCCCTTTTTCAATTATTTCATATCAAGATTAACACTATTAAATATGCTGATTTGTAGTTTGAGGCAAAATTCATGAGACAGGAATCACAAGTTATAGGCAGCCAATAAATACATTGCAAGATGCATCAATGAAAAACAGCTCAGTGAAAGTAGACGGTGAAAATTATAAATTTAAAAGAAGATACAGAAAACTATAGGAGATCTTAGGAGAATCAATTTTTTTGCCTACAACATTAGCCTCTCCAAACTAAAACTTGGACAAACAGAAGCACAGCACTGAGATGAACCACAGACCGTATCACTTCAACATCTCAGTTCACACAGGTATCCATTCATAATTTCCACTTAAATACACATGTATAGTGACAGAGGACTCACAGAGCAGTAAGAAAACCCACTACTTGTTGGAAAGACAATTTTGAGACCCTCCTTTAGTGCAGTATTCCAAAATATGATTTTTTGTATTTTCCTTTTCCATGAAGCTCTCTCGGCAGAAAGCCTTTCTTGAATTTTTTACAGCCTTTATTTATTATATGATTTGGCCTTTAGAAAATTTACCATTTTTACCAACTTCTCTGTGGAATCTTATTTTTAAATGATTATATTAAAGTTCCTGACCTGAACACATTTAATTTTAATTTGCTTTTACCTACACATTTTTCCTACTCTCCCTTTAAGACTGAGAGATAATGCACACAATTCCAAGCTCAATCCAAAGAGCATCATCTTTCTGCTTCTTTCAAAGGTGCTGAAATTTTTTGGTCACATGCATGATAGAGTTGACATTTTAATTTAGCTTGAAACCTCCTCAAGTGTGTCCAGTTTGCATTGGTTAAAAAGAAAAAAAAATCAGCTGGTAGTTGATTATGTTGCAAATTAATACATAAAAATCTACATCCAAGAATTTGGTTTTAAATGAAGCTTTAATGATTTACTCAAGAGCCTCTTATTAATTTCATGAGAGTACTAACTAACCTGTTTTTACATGTCTTCCCTATTATTACAACTATAGAAGAAAACACTGCTTATCTTTTATCAAGAAAGTATGACTTTTTAAAAACAGTTTTATCAATTTTAAAAGCCTCATCTAATTGTTTTGAAATTTCTAATGTGCAATTGTATCTTTTAAAAGAAACGTCAAACTACTTTCAATTTTTATATGCAAACCTAATATGATGTTTCTAAAGTATCAATAAATAATGATCATTGCTGTTTTTGTTGTCGTTGTTTTAAAATTCCAATAAGAATTTTTCTAGATTTTAAAGTAAAAATCTTCAGGAAACAAAACAAGTAAGGTATCACTGGATCATATGGTAGGTTCATTTTTATTTTTTTGAGGGTTCTCCACACTTCTGTAGTGGTTGCCTAAGTTTGCATTTCCGCCAAGCAGTGAATGAGCATTTCTCTTTCTGCACATCCCCTCCAGCATTTGGAGTCCTTCCTTCTCTTGATCTTTGCCAACCTGACTAGGGTAGAATGGAATCTTAGAGTGGTATTTATCTGCATTTCTCTAATTACTAAGGATGTTGAGCACTTTTTAAGGTGTTTCTTAGCCATTTTTATTTCTTCATTTGAGAACTCTCTGTTGAGGTGAAAAGACTGTAAGAGCCAGGGCTGGATCATGAACACAGGGAGATGGAGGCCTCCAGGCCACTGAAGGCTTGCTCATGTGAGCCTGTGACAGGGGTGGTGTCAAGCGCAGGACCCATGTCAGCTCAATTAAACAAGAGCTCAAAGGGGAAGTGAGAAATAGGTGGCAGTCCAGCATTAGATTGAGAACTATTTGAGACTGATTGCTGCTGGGTGAGGGAGAGGAGTATGACATATACGACCACCACTGGATGGATAGACTCCAGTGGACACATTTACACTGAAGGACATTTGGGTACAAACATCTGAATAAATAGGACTCAGCATGTATGGCAGAGTGCATAGGGTTTGGTGGGGGGATGGGGAGGTGTGGATGGGG
>NW_008353031.1:364657-378171 GCF_000622305.1 Nannospalax galili
ATTGCTGTTTTTGTTGTCGTTGTTTTAAAATTCCAATAAGAATTTTTCTAGATTTTAAAGTAAAAATCTTCAGGAAACAAAACAAGTAAGGTATCACTGGATCATATGGTAGGTTCATTTTTATTTTTTTGAGGGTTCTCCACACTTCTGTAGTGGTTGCCTAAGTTTGCATTTCCGCCAAGCAGTGAATGAGCATTTCTCTTTCTGCACATCCCCTCCAGCATTTGGAGTCCTTCCTTCTCTTGATCTTTGCCAACCTGACTAGGGTAGAATGGAATCTTAGAGTGGTATTTATCTGCATTTCTCTAATTACTAAGGATGTTGAGCACTTTTTAAGGTGTTTCTTAGCCATTTTTATTTCTTCATTTGAGAACTCTCTGTTGAGGTGAAAAGACTGTAAGAGCCAGGGCTGGATCATGAACACAGGGAGATGGAGGCCTCCAGGCCACTGAAGGCTTGCTCATGTGAGCCTGTGACAGGGGTGGTGTCAAGCGCAGGACCCATGTCAGCTCAATTAAACAAGAGCTCAAAGGGGAAGTGAGAAATAGGTGGCAGTCCAGCATTAGATTGAGAACTATTTGAGACTGATTGCTGCTGGGTGAGGGAGAGTATGACTTACGTAAGACCACTGGATAGGCTGACTAGATAACAGTGGAGGCATTTACACTGAAGGACATTTGGGTATAAACACCTGAATGAATACGGCTCAGCATGTATAGCAGAGAGCACTGGGTTCTGTGGGGGGATAGAGGGAGGCATGGATGAGGGAGGAGGTCTGGATTTGAATTGGCAATGTTGTATGAAACTTAAAAAGTGCGAACAAAACAAAACAAAACAAGGTGGGGCTGGAGAAATAGCTCAGAGGTTTAGAATACTGGTTGCTCTAGCAGAGGACCTGGGATTGAATTTCCAGCACACACACGGTGGCTAAAAACCGTCTGTAACTCCAGGGGAATCCAATGCCCTCTTCTAACTCCTCGGGCATTACATGACACAGGTGCACTTGTACACATGCAATCAATATACCTATACACATAAAATAAAAAAAATAATAAATAGAAAAACAAGGACAGTATATACATTACAAATTCCAGCAATCATACAGGTCTAAAATAACGATGCTTCTCCATGTTCATGCTATATATAATTTGCTTCTAAAAGTACATGGAACACTTTCGAATTATTGGAGATGTTATTGTCAAATGTGTGAGAAAGGATAAAGGTCAATTCTATTATGGAAATAAAAGAAGTTCTAGTTAATACTTACAGAGTACTTTCCTCATTCTTGACCTTGTGTAATTATGTTCATGTTAAGTCTCTTAATATTTTTATGCAATTATTACCTTCAACACAAAGGTAAGAAATCTAAGGTCAGGAAAGCTTAAAGACCATCTCCAATGCCATACTTCTTATGTGGTTAGAGAAAAAGAACCTAAAAGTGTGATTAGCAACAGCAATGGGATCTTTTTAGAATTCTGTCGGTGACAATACAATGATTTCAAATTTTATTGCAACAAAAAATTATGTAATACATTCCTTAGTCATAAAAATAGCACTCTAAGTAAGGAAGATAGTAAACTTTAGTTCCAGTTTATAGTATGGGAAATAAAAAAAAAAGAAAGCTCTATTATTGTAGGTCAAATACTATGATAATATAACCTATTGCAAAAAGTATGTTTTATGTTGATACAGTTCAAGAATCTGACATTATCAGTGAATTATTTTACATAAAGACTTTATACTAATGAGCAATCTTCAGAAATTAGTTTGATAACAGTGCTTCATCTGAATGCCTGTGCTCTAGCTTGCTGGTATCAGAATTATTGCCTATTTAATGCATATATTTCTTTTCTTAAAATATTTAATTTATTATTTTTTACTCTATGTTTATGAGTGTATTGCCCATGTGTATATGAGTGCACCCATGTCGTGCGATGCCTGCAGATATCAGAGGAAGGTATCGGATCCCTTGGAGCTGAAATTACAGATGTTTCCATGTGGGTGCAGGGATTTGAACCCAGTCCTATGCAAGAGCAACCAGAGCTCTTAACTGCTGAGACATCTCTCCAGCCCCTAGTGTATATATTTCTATTTAAAATAACAATCTGTCATCTCATTGTAATGAGGTATGGTTGGAGAGTTTGAGTCCTGAGGGACCTGTTCAAAACTTGGTTTTGAAAATACAAAGCTAAAGGCAGAATTTGATGGGTTCATTCAGGTAAAAGCATCCCCCGAGACTCTTATTGAAACTTTTTCCTGGACAGTTTAATTTTATGACATCCTTTGAATTTGAAACTAACTAGCTGGAAGTTTCTATTTAAATGGCATAGGCATTGTTTCAAAGACTAAAACAATTGTCCAAAGCCCTGAACAATTTTCTTACTCATTTGGTGGAATTGTAACTCTGCTAAATCTTTCTGAAAAAACAAAATACCCTTAGAAATTTTGTCAAGAGCTTCAAAACCATTCATGCCCCCAACTATGTAATGAAATGAGGAGGAAAGAGATGAATGTCCAACATTATAGATACAGTTGAATAAATTTTGGTATGACTATGTAGTCAAATAAATACATGCACTTTATGGAAAAAAAAACCCATTATCTTGAAAAATATTTAATGGCATAGGAAAATTCTTAAAATACACTTAGTTGAAAATGTGGGGCCAGCGAGATGGTTCATTGCATAAGGGGCTTGCTATCAAGCCTGAATTTGATCCCTGGAGCGCACATGGTAGAAAATGAGAATAAGCTCCTGAAAGTTGTCCTTTGACCTCCATATCTCTGCCATAGCACACACTCTTCCTTCCACAATAAATAGATGAATAAATGTAATGAAAAAATATGAGTAGAAAATTGTGCATTTTCTGTCTTTACCAGTTTAATAAAACTAAACATAACCCATATAAGAAAAAGAACCCTGAAAGTTAGAAGTTGTAGATTATTTAAAACAGTTTTCCATTTTTTGTATAATTGCTCCAAATATTTAAAATAAAACAAGATGAGTGTTTGTTAAAGATTTAAGGAACATTACTCTTGAAAGTTTCCAAAATCATTAAATATAAAAGTAATTTTATTTTCACTGTGAAATTCATTTTAGTTTGACTAATTTTGTGGCTTTTCAATATTATTAGTAAACCCAATTAACAATTATTTATGAGGATAAACGGTCTTTTCAAAGATACACTTTTTTTTTTTTTTTTTTTTTTTTTTTTTTTTTTTTGGTCTTTTTTGACACAGGGTCTACCCGTAGCCCCAGCTGCTCTGGAACCCACTTGGTAGACCAGGCTGGCCTTGAACTAACAGAGATCCACTTGCCTCTGCATCACAAGTGCTGGGATTAAAGGCATGCAGGACCATGCCTGGCCTTTTTAAATATAGATGTTAATTGCATTTTTATTTTGTTAGCTATAAAGAGATTCATTATTTAGAAGTAGTTTTTGACAAAGCTTAGGGTAATTTATTTTCTCGGTGAGATACTAATATTCCCCATTGCATCTGCACATTTGGCTTTCATTTCTGCCACTGAACCAGTGGCTGAAATTCTCCCCAGCTGTGATTTAAGATCTGTTTACATACAATCTGCCAGACCATACTGCCAGAAAGCCTGTAAGACTCCCAGGTAAGAGAAGCATGAGTTTATCTAGCGTACATCCCACAATATCCTCTTTAAATCTCATCAAACTATAAAACTGACCTGTGTACAAAAAACTTGAAGTAGATTCAGAGTTGGAGTTTCTGAAATAGATTTTATTTTCAGTTATTGATTCAAGTTTTCAATACATTCTTACTGAGGCATATTTAAAATATGTACATCACACTGACACATGGCTTTCTAAAAACGTAAAGATTGACTTGACTCACAGCAAGAGTCACACAAAAGTTATTTTATATATTTGACATAATTTCCAAAAATGTGCAGAAGTATATTAAAAACAAAAAAAATAAAAATGAAGCCAAGTGTTCTACATTAGGATATGTTTACCACTAAGCATTCCTTAAATTTCTTAAATGAACAAGGATATGACAACTTCATTAATAGATATACCTATATTCTTTCAAAGGTGTACAGTACTGACTGGGCTGTTAAGATTCTGTTGAGTCTTGAAGACACTTAGAAAATCAGATTTAACTATTAAAGAGACTATTTCAGATAAATTATTTGTTGTATAGTAATCACATGGAACATATACAACTTGTTTAAATAATTCACATGCCTTTAATTTTCTGGCTAGATAGCTTAAAGGCTAATTCTATGCACTTTAATATCATTCTGTATCCCAAGACATGGTTGCCATGGTCATATCACCATGCACGTTAGCAAGGAAAGACATTTGAATTAACAGGGATATTTGATAAATTAAAAGCAGACAGGCACCTTTATGTACCATGACACCGGTGTAAACAAATAACTTGCATTGCTCATCACAATGTAGATCACGGAAAGGAAATGAGAATTTATATTCTGCATTTACTTTTAGTAATTACTGTTTGTTTGCTTTTATCACTATGGCAACTGTTGGTTATTAAAAATCCACTGCTTAAATATTTTGCAGAATTTTATATCTTCTGAATCATAAACTGGGAAACACAATAAAGAGAAAATAAATTCTAAACAGTTAAAAAGACAACAAAGACATAAGGGAGGTGTGCGCATTGCAAATACTAGTTAAAATTATGGAGCTTTTGATACATGCTATGAATTGTGCTAAAAGCCATAAATAAACTATTTCCCAGAAGATTCTTGTTTTGTGATGGAAAACCAAGAATCTGGTACAATTCTTTAATCATTTAAAAAAATGAATAAATAAATTGATCATAGTCATAATGTAAATGACAACATGGGCTATGTACCATGGGTTGTTTCATCTACTCAGAAGAAACACATCACAATAAATACTTCAAGGTATGCACACAATTAAAATAAAGGATTTTACAGTGAAAAATTTCCCTAGGATTTTCTTTCAAAATCTTTACAGACAATGAACCAGACCCAGAGAAATTTGATAACTAGCTTAGCAGCACAAATCAATAATGGCCTTTAAAAAATAGAGGTTAGTCTCTCTGTTTCTGAAAAAAAAAGAATATACCTACTTAAACCTACAGCAATATGTATTTTAATAGAATTAACTCTGTGTGATATGTTAAGCATTAAAAATAAAACTGAAGAATACATTTTTATATTTCTTGTTACTTTTCCTTTTTTTCTCTTTTTTCTTTCTATTAATTTTATTTATTTATTTATTTTGGGGTGCACAGGGTCTCCCTATATAGCTCTAGTTAACCTAGAACTATATAGACCAGGTTGCCTTAAAGGCATGTACCACTGCACCCAGTACTTTTAACACTTTAAAAAATTATTTTGTGCCTGGGCTGGTGGTGCATGCCTTTAATTCTCACAGAAGCAGAAGGATCTCTATGAGATCAGGGACAGAATGATCTACATAGCAAGTGTTAGGCCAGCTAGGGATACAGGGAGACCCTGTCTCTAAAAGATCCCTCCCAAAATATTTTATTTACCATTTTAATTTAATAAATATGAGTGTATTGCCTGCATGTATGTAAGTGAACTCATGTAGTGCAATGCTCACAGATGTCAGAAGAGGGCTTTGGATGCCCTGGAACTGAAGTTATGAATGGTTGCTAGAGGTCATGTGGGTGTTGGAAATCAAACTGGAGTCCTATGCAAGAATATCCACAGCTTGTAATAGCTGAGCTATCTCTCCAGACAGCTTTTGTCACTTTTTAATAGAATGTTGGTGAAAGGTAAGTTTTCTTCCTCCTCTTCCTCTTCCTCCTCCTCCTCCTCCTCCTCCTCCTCCTCCTCCTCCTCCATTATTTCTGTTATTTTGAGACAGGGTCTCCCTACAGACTCAGCTGGGCTGGAACTCTCTATGTAGACCAGGCTGGCCTTGAACTCACAGTTATCTGCCTGCCTCTTCCTCCCAAATGCTCAGATTAAAGGCATTCACCACCACACCCAGCTCCGGTAAATTTTTTAAAAAAACAAAACCAAAAACACCTTTAATCTCAGCACTTCGGAGGCAGAGAGAAGCAGATCTCTGTGAGGCGGAAGTCATCCTAGTCTACACAGTCAGTACCAGGTCAGCTGTTGCTACAATGAGACCGTGTCTCAAGAATCAATTAATTAATTAATAAATAATTAAAAAATAAATAAATGCAATAAATTTGTGAAGATCAACAGCTTAATTTCATTCATAAACTCATCCTACTCTACCCTTGAAGTCAGGATGCATAGCCACATAGCATATAAATTCTTAAGTATTACATATATAGACAAAATTTTAAATAGATGAAAATATATGGAGGAATGCCTGTGGGCAGGGTATGGGTGTTGCAGATAGAGGAGTGGGTATAGATATGATTAAGATCTATTGCGATTGTGAAAAAATATGTATTGAAAAAATAAAAATAAAAAGCATGGAAGAGGATTAAGTTCTAAGTACTATGGAAAAATTAGTGATGGAAAGTTGGAAGACAGTCAAATGACATTTTTTAAAGTAGGACAAAATTGTTATTGCAGACTTCATCTTTCAAGTAGGAAAACCACACAGAAAAATTATAGCAGAAATCAGGAACAATGAAGGAATACAACTTGGTGAAGATTAGAACTCAGCAAATTTGCATGGAAAGTAATCACCAGATAAACAGATAAGTAGTATTTCTGCTCAGATTTCATGAAACAAGGAATACTAACATGGCTGTGCCTGCACACTGAGTAAGGAATGGCTTCTCTGAAATACCACTAATGAGAAAATAGGCGTTTACTTCCTGGAAAGGAAAAGTTTGTTATTTGAAAAAAAGAAATGCAACCAAATACCTGGTCAGCACTCAAAATATTTTTTAAAGATAATTCCTAATATATTATAATTCTTAAAATTATTTGATTGGAAAAGAAAGTATAAAAGGAATTACAGCTACCATGTAATAATGCCCTGTAATAAAGAATGCACAGGCCACACGCATACACACACTTTTTTTTGTTGTTGTTGTTTCATGTTCACAAGAATCCTATAGGTGAAGACAGGACAAATAAAATTAATCTTCTTTTGTGGATAAGATTATATCAGAGTAGGTAAGTTACTTGCCTGATGTCACAGGTAGGTACAGCATATAGCCAAGAGAGTGTGTAAATGTCCTTTTATAGTTAGGGATATGCTTTAGGTTTAAATAACAATGCTAGATGCCTTTCCACATTAATTACAAATATAAGCTCAAAGTGTAACAAAGAAAGAAAAGTCATCTAGGTAAAATATTCCAAATAATTTATCAGTCAAACATAGATTAAAAATTGAATTTCTTGAGAGACAGCAAGTCCATGCAAGGATCAAACGTGAATCTTTACACTGGGCCATTGATCCAGATGACACAGTGCATTTCATGGTAACTATGGATGCTCTCTCCCTCCATCTGTAAAGTAATGCCTTATGAATCCTTCTGAATCTCAGGGGACAAATGTTTCAACAGGAAAGAAGAGCAGTTAGATTCATGTTTTTGCAAAATTGAGGTCTGGGCATTAATAGTAAAAACAATTGGAAATACCCCTGGCCAATCAGGAGGGCTTTCTTCTTCCCTGCTGCCTCTGCACTGGGAAAGAAGGGAAGAAAATTCACAGCCATGTGAGTCCTTGTAACTGTTGTCTCTGAAGTGCCAAACAGGGGATGTCGTGGAAGAGGAGATGGAGGTATCTGTGACGCGTTATTTCTGATCATTCTGTGAATCAAAATTAGGGACTTGACATGGAAGACAAGTGCTTTACTTCTGAACCACATCCCCAGCCCTGGGATTTAGTCTTTGGAAGAAATTCAGATAATCATTTATCCACGTTGCAGTACTATCCACCCTGGCATCCAGAAGCATCTTCTTAAAAGCAAGGTAAGGACAACCATGAACTTGTACTCAGCAAAGAAAGGAATGATGGTGCTGTGGAACACAGCCACACGAAGTGCTGCCTTTCCTCCTCCTGCCCCTTCACCTGTGCCTTATTCAAAGACTCCCCACCTCTACACTGGCATGACAATCTAATTTTAGACAGTTAGATAAAACTCTGGACAAAACAGGAATGTACATGCCTTGAGAATTTGAAGTTACAACACAAGAAGGATATGATTTCATACATTATAAGAATGTCTCAAGATATTTTCCATAGAATTCCTTGAAAGATTTAGCAAGAAATACATATTGAATGCTGTGCTGTAGAATTCTATTAGCACTAAATTTTGTAAGAATTTGAGTTTAGATTACAAATTCTTAATTAATTTGTACAGAATTTATGTTCACTCTTTAATTCTTTTTTTGTTTCTTGAATTGTATTTGCATTTATTTTCATGTGCCTGTGAGTGTATGTATGTGTATGCGATGTGCATGTAATGTATGTACCTGTGGAGTGCACTGCCCTGGTGATTATGTAGGTCAGAGGTATTGTACAGAATTTATGTTCACTCTTTAATTCTTTTTTTGTTTCTTGAATTGTATTTGCATTTATTTTCATGTGCCTGTGAGTGTATGTATGTGTATGCGATGTGCATGTATGTACCTGTGGAGTGCACTGCCCTGGTGATTATGTAGGTCAGAGGTAAAATTCATCATGTGGGCTTGGGATCAAACTCAGGTTGTCAGCCTTGGCAGAAACATCTTTTGTTTTCTGAGTCATCATGCCAGCCGTTAGGTCACTCTTTATGATCAAACAGGTAATGATGTATCTAAGAGTAACAAGATCCTTGTAGCTTTACACATCCATCATCATTTCAACAAACGTCATTTCTATTATTTAAAAATGTGTGACTTTTTATATAATAGAGAATGGCATATATTTTCTATATATTTTGCATGGTGATTTTCATATATATATGTATATGTGAAAGAAAGAGGTAGTAGCATATTAAATGTTCTGAAATAGTCTGGGGAACATAATCCCAAAAGGCTTTCAAACATTTTAAGCTCAGTTTTTCTATGCTATTTTTGGATTTTCCATTCGTGCTTCCAAATTTAGGAAAGGTTGGTATAGCGACTTCCAAAGACAGAGTTTCTTCTAGAATGGGTAAGGCACAGCAGCTACAGTAGTTTGATATAAATATCCTGTGAGTACATCAACCACCTTTGTAAGATGTTCTTAAACTTTAAGAACTTCTGATCTATAATTTGGTAAGCAATTACCATGTGTGCAGGAGCAGATAGATCTACTAACATGAAGGGTTTGAGCCTAAAGGCCAGGACTGAAACTTTCTGGTTATTCTCCCACAATAAATTGGTCAATTGGCATACCAATTTATAAATCAATCCCTCTGAGGTTTGGATGAATGAGAATCAATGTGAGTCAGTCATCTGAAGTTTCAATTCTCCCAGAGTAGTTGACAACACTGAATTTCTGAGGCTGTGAAGCTGATGATTAGACTTTGGATTTCTTTTTCAAATCCAGACACCATGAAGAATTTTGGACATCAAGCCACATTGCCTCTGTGATACCAGTGACACTTATCTACTCACATACCTGCTTCCATTGTTCCCCATTTTGGGACCAGAAGGCACAATACACAGGTGGCCATGAATTACTCTGGAATAAATGCAAGTCCATCTCATCCATTTCTAACTTCCTCTTCAAAATTTCCCTGCCTTCAGTCATTGTCTGAGTTAGTCTTCTCATTACCTCTCACCTGTGTGCCCACACTCCTCTTGCCATTAAGTTTCCAAAAGGCTTTCCTGTGCTTCAGTTAATTTGATAGTTTCTACCATAAGGAGGATGCATTTCAACTCCCTACATGGTCTTCAGTTTTTAGCACACTCCAATCCTTGGTAATCTTCCTTATCTAAACTTTGACCCTTCTTTTTTATTCTTCCTTACAAGTCTTGAATTTTCCTTACCTTTCACGCTCGATAGCATAAATTGTGATCATAATTGTGTGTGTTTGGAGTCACAAGTGACTCTCAAATTACTTAAATATGAGACCAGCATTGACAGATAGGAATTGTTTTCTTTAAGAACTGTCCTTTTAGCTGTTGAGTGGAAGATCTCAGAAAATGACCTTATGTATAGAGAATCCAGGGTCATTCAGGAGACCTTACAAGTGGCTATTTGCTACAACCTAGAAATATTTCAAAATTATAACTCGAAGAATTATTGTGCCGATGTACCAGATGGCTATTATCCCAGGACTGACTATTCCAACACAGAGCAACTTGATGAGGTCAATTAAGAGTCCTGCTTCAATGGCATTAGCAGGAAACAGAAGAAAGTTCTCTGAAGCAACGGAATTCTATAAGTCTTTGTTTAATTGATTTAAACATTGCATACAAAGCCCTCCGTAGTCTAGTCTCTGTCTTCTCCAGTATCTAAATTAGGCTCCTGGCCTATGCTTTGCTTTTAACCATGGTGAAGCATACACAGTTACTTGCTGAAATTATGTACTTTATGTCCATGCTTTTCCCAGTGCAGTTTTCTCTGGCCAGAATGACCGTCTCCAACCCACTAACAATTGCATAATCTCTAAGACTCAGGTACACTCTGTCATCAGGCAAATTTTTAGACATTGTTACTCCATCTCCCAAATGGGCCTCCAGGCCACTTCAGGTGCTCCTTCTGGATTTTTCCAGAGCATCCTCACAAAGTGCAGTTTCCACATTACATACCAGCTTTGCAGTCTTTCCTAAACTGCTCAGTTATATAATGAAGGGTGAGAAGCTGCTGTTTACATAACATTTAAGCTAAGACTCTAGTTCATGAATGGTGAACACCTATTTTGAATAAATAATTGATTCCTTTAGTGAATAATGGCCACTTACAAGCAATGCAATATAGATTCTACTCACAATTTTGTTACAGTTATTAATAACACATTTCTACGAATTTAAAAGTAGAGAAAGCACAAAGCATCGCATCAAAGAGAAAGGAAGACAGTATGGTTCCACACCTTTAAACTAATACAACAAGCAAAGTAGGTTGCAAGTCAAATTCATTGACAAATGATTGTGTTTGGAATAAAATGAGTTTTACTCTTTTGGGCATTAAACTGCATTCAGAAAGGTATGTGTTGTTCATTCACCGAGGTATCCATCCTTTCTTATTATCAATATCCTGATATCGGTCCCATTTATGTTTTGCTCTGTTTTAGTTTTCTGTAAAAAAGTTTATTTTTATTTTGATTGATCATCCCTGTCATGATAAAAAGAGTATTACAGAAGACTAAAACAAAACATATTCCTTTTATAAAATGTCTCTAAAAGAAGCAATATGATAGACACAATTCTAATATTATTTTGGTAATTTAGTAGTTTACATAGCCTCAATGAATTTGGAAAACATTCTAGTTATGCCTCTTTTGAGTTTCTCCTTTTCAGTGAAAGCAGCTAGGCTGAATTACTGAGAGTTAATTAACTGTAGGAGAACACTTTTTAGATACCTTATCATTACTATTTTTTTTTAAGACAGGGTCTTCCTTTAGCCCCAGCTGGCCAGGAACGTGCTATGTGGACCAGACTGGCCTCCATCTCACAGAGATCTACCTGACTCTCCTCCCTGAGTGCTGTGACTAAAGGCATGTGCTTTCAAGCCTCACTTTGGATACCTTTTGATTCAGAGACTGGGAAAGAAGTTCTATAGTGCACAATTTGAACCATATATTTGGGTACCAACCACAAAGGAAGTATATAATCATTTAACTTATTTTAAATACAGTTTATTTGCTCTTCAAACTGATGAATTATTTAAAAATAAACAGAGATTTTGATCAGTAAAGGAGATAAATTAAATCCCATGATTCAGCAAAACAGAAAATTTAAGCACCTATACTTTAATTGCTTTAAGTACTGGATTGTGTGCTAAACAGTTAGAGTTCATTGTGTCCTCCTGAAATATCAGAGAGCAAATGTGAAAATTGATGAGTATTCCATGTTTATAGGAGGTTCTGTGTATGACACGCTGTGTGTTTTGCAAATCATTTATCTTCTAACTTTAACCTGTCATGGCATGAAATATTATAAATGTGATTTTGCATGACAGGATAATGAAATACTTAAAAAGGTTGTGTGTAATGACTTCTCCATGAACAACATCCCACAGAAAGCAATGCATATATAAAGGGGACTATGTGGTTTTTAAAAACTTCCATTATTTCTAATATTCTCACATCAATTTCTTAAAGGGGTAAGACTAACAATTTTATAACACATCCTTAAAGGTCATTCTTCCTCTCTGAATATGAATATTCTGATTGACTCAAAGGGTAGTTTGTGCCTAGGATCAGTGGTTGAATCTAGAAGAATGTAAATCTAGCGTTTCTCGTGTGTTGAAAACTGTGAGAAGCCTGCACAGACTCGTTTAAGACATGAGTGGAAAGACGAAGGTGAAGGCTGAAATTACTCTGATGCATTAAAAAAAATGAAAATAAAAAGAAACAAAAATAATTATATGCTCGTAGCGCTCTGATATAACTTTGTAGAACCACAAAAGATTGAGATTGGACCCTCATTTTCTAGGCATTTATGAAAATTCCACAAATCCACACATGTTTTAGGCTGGTGGACACTCCTGCTTTCCTTCTCCAGGTTCTGGTATCGTACTCTTTGCATTCAAAAGTAAATTTCATACAAGGAAACCAATGTTTTCTTTTATAATCAAGAAAATAAAATGGAAGGATTAACTGCTCAATCACACAGTCAATGAGAGGCAGATAAAGGACAACAGCTGGACTCCCAATTGACATTGCCATTTTTCCACATGGACTAAGGAGGTGAATCAGAGGGTAAGAGCATTTGCTATGAAGCATTAAGACTTCAGCTTGTATGCTCAGCACCCATCTAAAAACCTAGGCGTGACTACAAGTATCTGTAATGGCCAGAGCTGGTTAACAGTGTGGACACAAGATAATCAGATTTCTGGGGCATACTGGCTTCAAGCCTAGCTCTCAGGCTCAATGAGATACCCCGTCTCAAGGAAATAAGGTGGAGAGTGATAGGGCAGGCAATGGGACATCCTCTGTTGAACTCCACATGTGTGCACATAGGTGCATGCACTAACACATGCATGTGTGCATACACCACAGACAGTCACACACACACACATACATATTCACACCCCCACACCAGCCTACAGACATATACATGCAAAGATAAAAGCAAACATAAATTTTAAAAAAGCACTGTGATAAGATGTCATAAGTGATATTTGAGTAAAAATGTAGATTCAGTTCCCTGTGCTGTATTTTCTGGTTTTCTTTTGAATCATTAACCATGATTTGTTCTTATAACTGCTTAGAGAACTGAAATAAATGTGAAGCATCAACACTGACATTCATCACACAGTGATTGTGAATAGACATTCATCAAGTGAACCTATAAAAGAGTAAATGACAGTTACTTTGAAATTCATCTAACATTGCACAGCATGTTATAGCCATTTTATTGTAAATTGAAAGAATATCATTTAGTTTGAAGTGGAATGAGAGTACAAAATAGTAACAGAATTATATTAAGACATATACCTATCTATAGATGTGATATAT
>NW_008353031.1:378201-432963 GCF_000622305.1 Nannospalax galili
GCTACTTTATATATTTCATTTTAAAAGCCTGAAATTATTTTTGATGTTTGTTAGCAGCACAACCCTCTCCCCTCCCCAAGCATAGGAAGTTGACTAGGGAGCCTGAGTGTTCTCTCTTTGTTGACAGCTAGAAGTTTAAATCATTGAAGTACTTAGGATCACTCAAACCTGTATAAAACTCCAAAGCCAGGTTCCTTTCCTTCCTCCCTCATGTGTTTTTGGAATGGTCTGGGCATTTGTTTTAGTGTCTCCTGATAGCCTCATTACTTGCACAACAAAACTTTTCACATCTCCTAGGATCTCAGATGATGTTATCAGTCTCAAAATCCAAATTGTAGCATGACTAAATAGTAGAGGTGATAAACATTACCACTGAAATCTATCCGATGACTTTATATCCATACACAGGTGCCAAGGATCCGAGTGTAACCAACCATGACTAGTAATAATCAGATACATACAAATTAGGGACACGTGCCAACATCTCAGTGTTATTAGCAAAAACAGTGAGTATTTCTGTAATAAACAGTATATTTTAAAATGAAATGGATATCTTTTTTTAAAGGTTAAACTAATTCAATTTTATGTCTTACAGGGTGTATCCTGAATTCAATATTGTATAACTGTATTAATTTAACTATGATCCTAAAAATTGTATAGCCACTTTTGAAAGAAATGTATCTTTGCTCTGGAAATTATTATTGAGTATGTTAAAGCTGTAATGACATGCTTCTTCTAAAAAAAAATTAAAAAAATATATTAAAAAAAACAAAAAACAGTCTTAAGTAAGGATTAAGAATACCAGGGCTGATTTCCTCATGGTCTCTAAAGATTCTGTCGCCTTCTGGTACATGTAAACACTGGGCTGTGCTGCTGAGTTCTACTGATCCTTTACGGTAAATTTGAAAATCCTATAGTAGAAGCTGTAACACTACAAACTAGAGTGAGTCCTTAAATTGAATGTGAGCTGTATGATACAAATAACCATCTGTCTTCTACAGAAAATAGCAAAAATACTGCCACCTTGTCAATTATATGAGTTGTTGGGTGGCCAGGTGTACAGAAAACCAAATACTATGTGGAATGCTAAGCTATGAATTCCTAAAAGCAGGTACCTCCAGAAGATCCTATAAATGCCTTTGGTAGTCTCATTGCCTGAACTCCTGCTGTAAATAAGGGTCTTTTGGCTTATTAGGAAAAGCCGTTTTATTTTGGCTCCCTTTTGGTACAACTAAGGAGTTAATTCAAATTCTTAAATCAAGAGTATTTAAATACTACAAAGCAAACACTTCCATGAGGAAGTCCTTAACCTTGATGTTACTAATTTGAGTTATTCTGGAGTAAGAGACTTAAGAATGTGAGCACAGTAAAGAAACCTCCTATCTGAAGTATGTATAATAATCATCCAAAATAATTAAAATACGTCACAATCAAAACAGACATAAAAACTAGGCAGAAGATACAGAAAATCAAGAGTTAGAAACACAGTTTCACCTGCTTATAAAGCTAAATTATGCCACAAAAATGTATTGAAGTGAAATCATAAAAGGTCCTTCATTGCTTTTTATGCTTCTGTAAGGTGGGTTTGAAGTTAATATTAACATCTACTGAGATGTACTGACTGCCAGAGTTTTGTGCCCTTAATCCAAAGAGAAGCTCAGGTCAAACATGTTCCTGGGAATCTCACTAACTTTTAAAAAGGCACACAATATAGTCTGCAATAGTTATGAATTATAAAATGGGGAATGAATAATTATACTTCATCTTAATCTTCAGAATTATTACATTGACTATTCAATAGTGCTTGTGGAAGCTATGGCCAAAATGGTAATAAATTAATTTAAGTTTGGAGTACTTACAATAGCCTTGACAAATTGGGACTGCCATAGAACTTTACCTCAATTAAAATACTTAATACAGTTAAATGTAATATAATATAAGGCCTTCGGAGACTCAAATTCAACATATACAACTTATTCAGAGAAGGGGGAGGGTCATCTTCATTATTTCACCATTTTATAGAGGAGTTCATTTTGAAAGCTGGAAAAAATGAATGGTACCTCCTGGTGGATTGCTGAAAACAATTACAGGTCCTACCCATGTAGGCACTCATTATTAATATTCTTGAAATTACTTAGTAAATCTCACTTTCAGCTAGTAAGTATTTTGCTGTCATTGATTTGACTCACATATATTTTGCTTAGTGCCTTCACATTTAGTGACAACATGATACAGTACAGCACCCACTTTATCAGCTTCCTATGGGGTCTTAAATGGTCAGGCCATAGCAAAGCAGCAGCCTTGGTATTACAGACAATAAGATAACTGCCTCCAATGCTCTTGGGAAGCAGAGGCAAAGAAGTCACATTGATGCTACCATCCTGCAATGATCTTTATTTCCCACAATCATTTCAGATACACCGATGGTCACAAAAGAGCTCTCCAAAAGGCAAATTTCCATTGCCCAATGCATAAGTTCTTACTGCCGCAGATACTGAAAATAATTTTGTCACTCAAAAGGCCACAAGTCCTATATACCACTAAAAACCAAATATGGGCTCTTATAGTACTGCAGTGTTAAAAAACAGCCACTAATATTTTAAGATATTTTAAATTTTAAAGAAAATATATTTCTTATTAATAATGTTGTCCAAACTGATTAATGCTGATATTACAAGTAAGCTTTTATTATGGAGGCCCTCTGAAACATGTCTCTAATTATTTTACAAATTATGGTCCAACAGGCATTTTCCTGAAAGCCTTTTTTACTATAGAGGCCCAAGCAACCTCCTTCTATGCTTCTTCGAGTTTATAAACCTCTTATGACAGTCATATGGACTGCCCAAATACTTCTGCTACCTAAACTCTCTTCATCAGCCCTGGGACATATGCCATTATGATGGCAGCTTATTTCCCCCAAAAAAACACTCTTATGGAAACAAATCTCACATGTACTGTAAAATCATCTCTATACACAGCTGTCCCTTTTGCTTTGGGTTATGAACTGAGTCCTGTGCACTTAAGCATGGCTCAAAGTCTTTCTAGAATCAAAACCATACTTAGACCGTCTGACAGATCCCATTGTTGTGTTGTGTAGCCTTTCATGTCCTTAGCCCTTTTCAGATTGCAAGCCCATCTTACTTCTGAACCTCTCAGTAACCCAAGAAGCTTCTTGGAAGAAACTGAGGGAACAGAAAATGTTGGCTAGCCAATGTAGAAATTGTGTGGCCTCTACCATTGCATATAATGAGATCTATGAAGGCTGATACTTCATCAGCTTAACCATGACACCTTTGATAAGGATCCATAGGTCAGGACACAGTCTGAAATTCAGGCAGATCTTATAATAGAAAACGTGGTCAATAATCAGTCCACCTGGTTTTTCATATTATCCTGGGACCATTGCTCATGATCTGATCATGGCAGCAACATTTTCTTATTCAATTTTGTAAGATAGAAATCTCTAAGAATGACTTCCTTTGTAGACGTCCAAAATATCAATCAAAGCATTGCATGGCCTGTCAAGATACCCCAAGTACTCCGTGGTGCTTTAGACATAATGGATAGAGAGGAAGATACGCATTTCACCCTCTCAAGATAGAATGCTGAGTTTTCAAAGCAGGCATTTAAGGAAATTTTCACTTTCCTTACTAATCTTTGGTTAGTGGTTGCATGCATCATAAAGTATCATTGTGGTTTATGCTTGTCAAAAACAAAACAAAAACAAGAGAAACAGCACATTTCAGTCATTAGTTTAGCATTAATTGTAAGTGGTGATAAATACTCTGAATCTCTGACATCTGACTTCAGAGCTTTGAAGCCTCTCCCTTCCCTTATCTATTGCTTTACATCTATGCAGGCTGATAAGAAACCCTGAGTACAGCAGCAAGCAGTTCAATTCCTTTTTTTTTTTTTTTTTTTTTTTTTTTTTTTTTTTTTTTTTTTTTTTTTTTTTTTTTTTTTTTTTTTTTTTTTTGTCTTTTTGAGATAAGGTATCCCTGTAGCCCCAGCTGGCCTGGAACTCACCATGTAGAGCAGGTTAGCCTCAAACTCACAGACATCTGCCTTCTTCTGCCTCCCAAGTGCTGGGATTAAAGGCATGTATCACTACACCTGGCTAAGAATTTGTTTATCTTATTTTAGGTTTTTCAGTACCTATTTTTTTTTTTTTTAGAAATTAACAATTTTATAATATAGTCTCTGTTGTGGCATATATTTATGGTGACTTTTTGCAGAGATTTTGTGCACAATGACTCTCCAAATGTCTCTCACAAAGTCTAAACAACTTTAGTATATTCTACTGATTTTTTTTAAACAATCATTTTATGTACAAAACTAAGAAAATGGATGTCTTTCTGATGCTAAAAGACAACATGACAGATTCTAAAATAGTTTTTAAATAAAAAAATTATTTTATTTTCTATAATGTATATGAGTGTTAAGTCTGCATGTGTGTAAGCATAACTGTGTCATGCAATTCCCGAAGAGGACAGAAGAGGGCATTGGGTCCCTTAGAACTGGGGTTACAGATGGTTGTTAGCCACCATGTGGATGCTGGGATACAAACCTGGGTCTTCTGCAAGAGCAGATGGTGCTCTTAACTGCTGAGCCATCTCTCTAGGCCCAGAGATTTTTTTTTTAATTTTTGCATTTTTTATTGCATATTTTAATGGAATTTGTGTATTTCATACAATACATCTTAATCATATTTAGACTCCCTCCCCCATCTGTACCCCCTCATAGCCTGCTCACAGGATCTCATGCATTCTGTCATATGTTAAGGGCTGTCAAGTCAAGTTTGTGTACCCAGCTGTCTCTCAGTGTGAATTCATCCACTGAAGCCTATTGTGCCTATCTAGCATCACTCCTTAAAGATCAGCTCTCACTCATCCAGCAGTGAATAGCTGCCAATAGTTCTTCAGTTAGGTTGGGCCTCTTGCCTATCCCTCCTCTCCTCCACTCTAGGAGGATGTAGGGAGGCCTGCATGTGCCGTACATGTGTGGAGGTCACAAGGCAACTTATGAAAGTGTGCTGTCGCTCTCCATTACGTGGGTTCCAAGGATGGAGCTCAGGTTGGCAGGCTTAGCAGCAAATGCTTTCAGCTTCTGAACCATCTCACCAACTCAGATTTTTTTCCCCTATAAGCAAAAGAATAGCACACCCATCCTTGCTCACTGACATTAAAACAATCGTCATATTGGGAAAATAAAAATGCAAGAGCTTCTTTCTCATTTGTTTAAGGACTAAAAATGTAATGGAACTACTGTCAATACAAAGTTTGAATAAATATATGGTTTATGAGTGTTATCTGTCATTGTTAGATAAATTCAACATTTTGAAAGCAGTGACCATTGATTCTGATGCAATTGTTCAGTTAAAAAATAAAGTGTCATAAACCTTAAATATAAACTATAAAAATACTTTATTTATTTTTAAAAAATATTATTTGTGATATCTTATTTATCATTCTTATTTTATGTGTATGAGTGTATTGCTTGCATGTTCATAAGTGCACCTGTGTCAATCATTGCCTGAGGAGGTCAAAAGGGGAAATTGGACTCCCCCAGAAATGGAGTTATGCACGACTATCACCTGCCATATGGTTGCAGGTAATCAAACCTGGGTCCTCTGCAAGAGCACCCAGTGCTCTTAACTGCTGAGCCATCTCTCCAGTCCCTTACTGATCTTCTTAAGAATTTATGGCTGAGAATTTCACACAAGGAACAATAAAATGTTAATAAAATGATTTTCTGACCTAAGGAGCATACAGAAAGAATTATAACATAAGTTGTCACTAAAAAATGTAGGAAATTAGTGACAATAAATGATTGAATTAAGCATAACAACAGGTAACTATAACACAAATTATATAAGGAGCATACAGAAAGAATTATAACATAAGTTGTCACTAAAAAATGTAGGAAATTAATGATAATAAATGACTGAATTAAGCATAACAACAGGTAACTATAACATAAATTATATAAATGAATCTGAGCAAAACAGGCCATTTAAAACAGCATGTAGATTAATCACAAAGCAACTCTTTCAATAAATATGTGAATTTTAAAAGAAAATAATACAATACTATCATTTAGCATAAAAGGTTAAGAATACCTTCATGATCTTAAACCACATTAGCACATATTAAAAATGCAAATGTCCACAAAAATCATGCATGCACACATTCTTAGATGATATACCTGTACCTTATTTCTGATTTAATAATTGCTTTCCATTCAAAATTCTCAGAAGACTTACATTTTTGTGACTAACTTTTATAACCTAACATTTATGCAGAAATGTGAAAGATGTGATATTGCAAAAGCAATATCAGTAGTAGCTGAAACTACTAAGCTTAATTAATACAATGAGAATTAATGAAATATTTGTTACCTAATTATAGTGTTTTCAATACAATACTATGGTAAATTATGAAACAAAATGTTAAAAATTTAATGCTGGGCCAGCAAGATGGCTGAGCAGATAAAGGCACTTACCACTAAGCCTATGACTTGAGTTTGATACCTGGGAGCCACATAGTGGAAGAAGAGAAGAAACTCTTGCAAGTTTTCCTCTGACCTTCACCTGTGCACATGCACACATGCATGCACACGTGCATAACAAATAAATGAATGAATAAATATACTGTACTGTAAGATAAGATCTTACACATAAAATGAAAATAATAAATATAAAAAAATTAATTCAACATGCTAAAATTTAAAGAAACAATAAAATAAAGCAAAAATAAAAACAAAAATCCTCTTGACAGGGGGTGGTGCCCCATCCTTGTAATTGCAATGGAAGTTGAGACAAGAAGACTTCCAGTTAATTATTTTTTAAACAAAATGCAATTATTTTCATTTTTATGTGTATGAGCGTATTGTCTGCATGTATATAAGTGCATGGGTGTCATGCAATGCCTGCAGAAGTCAAAAGAGGGCATCAGATTGTCCTGGAACTGGAGCTAAAGATGATTGTTAGCTGCCATGTGGGTGCTGGGAACCGAATCTAGGTCTCCTGTAAGAACAGCCAGTACTCTTATCTGTTAAGCTACTATGTGTATCCACTGACAGCAGCAATAAAAGAGAAACTCCACAAAGCAATACAAAAAATATATTTAGCATCATCTGAAGAAAACTTCAGATGATTTAAGGAAACTTGAAACTTCATCTTTTTTATAGCCAAGAAACCAAACCAGTGATTCAATAACAAAAGATAAGAGAGAAAATACTGATTACCCAGACAAATACAGGATTTTATGCCCATTTTTTAGCCCTATGTGAAGAAAAACTAGTCTATAGAAGGAATAAGCTAACAGAGCGGTTCAGGGAGGATCTTTAGGAGTTACAACGCTCCAGAAAACTAAGCACAAATTTAAGTGACCACAAGCTATCCTGAATATACTGGTTAGGCTTCTCTGAAACTTGAAAATTTTTATAGTCTACACAGCTAATATCTAATGTGGCTTACAAACTGATTAATGTTAAGGCTTTGTACATGAAAATTTAATAGCATCATTTATAGTGATTATATATTAAATAGTGTCCTCAAAACTCATATCAGCTCAGAAGCTCAGAATATCATCGTGTATGGAAAGCAGTCTTTGCAGATTTAATTAGCTAAGGATCAAGATGATATAACACTGATTCAACAGGGCCCTATATAATTGGTGTCATTATGACGAAGAGAGTATCAATCAGAAACAGAGACAGAGAGACAGGGTTCCTTAAAGGTCTTATTAAGATGAGACATCAGAGTCATGCAGCTATCAATCCAGAAACTAAAGGATTGCTTGGAGCCACCAGAGGCTAGGAAGATGGAGTGAAAAGTGATTCTCAGAGCCTGAAGGATGTGTGTGACATTACATAATCTTATTTTCAGGTACCTGGCTTCTAGAACTAGAAGTGAATAAATTTCTATTGTTTTAGGTCTCCAAGTTATAGCACATTGCTATAGCACCCCTGGGGCACTAATATATCCTACTTTACAGAGAATTCCTAGACTGTGAGAAGATGGTACTAAAGAGAAACAGAGGTGGAAATATTGACAGATAATGAATCCATTGTGCCATGTGAAACTAATTCTATGTGTGATTGCTTATGCTAGTAATTGTGAAATGTTTCTCTTGATATAAACCTGTGTTTGTGTTTTCTTAAATTTTGTCTTCTCCAAACCTAGAGAATTTTATGTACCCATCTCATTCAATGCCCGTGGAGGCCAGAACAAGGTGTTGGATCCCCTGGAACTGGAGTTATGGACAACTGGCAGCCAAGTGGGCACAGGGAATCAAACCCAGATCCTCTGCAAAAGCAGCCACTGCCTTTACCTGCTGAGCCATTTCTCCAGCCCCAAGTGTCCTCTATTCCAAGAGAAAATTAAATACAAAATGGAAATTATCCTTTGAGTTGTATACGAACTTGGAAATTATTCTATTTATGCTTCATTTTTCAGCTGATTTTTGGAATAAATGTCCACATTTACTCATCAATTTTACTAATTCCACTTCCTCTACCATCTGATTTGTTCTGGGTTTATATTTATATCACTAAAGCATTTTCTTTTAGACCATGTCAGGAGGTCTGTTACCTTCTAAACCATTTCACTTATACAAAGTCAAAATCTGGGTTCTGTATTTTCTCACTGAGAAATGATGTATGAATAACTAAGTAACCAAAGTGCAAGAAAAAGTAATTGATGGTTAAAAACTGGAAAGAGAAGGGAAATTTAAATTTATTTTGCTAAATGTTTTGGAATCCCAAAAGTGAAGCAAAATGGTTTAATACTGTAAAAGAAACAGAGAAAAATATCAATAAATACTAGCCAACTGATCAATAATTTTCATTTTTAGAGGAAACAGAACAACTGCTATCCTAGAGTGAAAGCATTGGCAAATTATCCCTAATATAAGAGGGTCAAACTGAAATTAATGATGTTCATGACAATATGAAGTAACCTTCTTTTCATCTAGAAAAAAAGATCAGCAATTAAAGGCAAAATAGTATGCATTCATTCAGCAGGGCCAAGTTATAAACATATTTAACCTACATAAAGTCCATTCTGCACCAGATAAAAATAAACAAATGAGCATGATCTGATAACACACAGTCCGTGAGAAGCAATCCTTGCTCATCTGCAGTTAAATAAAATAACTAAAATAACTGTCATCTGTCCCTACATTGAAGGAAAAAAATGTCCTATTATACTTATTGTGAGACAATATGGCATAGGTAATATCGTGCAGATTACCCTCCATGAATAACAAAGCATTTTCACTGCTGTTTTTTATGTATGATGTTTTCTCCTTATGTAACTACTCCAGAGCTTAACTGCTGTTCAAAATGCAGTTGTAGCAAATAAACTGAGTGCATTTGACAGATAATGTGTGAAATGATTTGCAATCACGTTCTAAAAGCACCCTCATATAAAATAGATAAATGAAGGAATGATGATTTGGAATAAGTGATAGAAACAGAGAAAAATTTGAGACATTATGTACATGATAAAAGAGTAATAAAAAAAGGAGAAATAGCTCAGTGTGGCAATATCAGGGAAATATGGCAAAATGAGAAAGACAGCATGCAGAGAATCAAAACAGCAAACCGCTGACTGTTCCCTAATTGTTTCAAATGAAAGAGCTAAAGAGATGGATGGGAGAAACAAAACAATGGTGGATATGTAATCCCACAACTCTCAGAAAATTGTGGGGCATCACTGGATGAATGGCATGAGTTTATTTTCATGCCTTAACATTTGATTCCTTAACCAAACAATCAGATAAGAGTTTCACTTTTTTTAATCCATTGCAATTTTAAGAGCCTTGTTCAACAGATAATGTAGGTCATTTGATTTCTTCATTTCTTTGAGAAGGTTGAAGCGTGTTTTTCATGACTGTAAACATAAAAATGTGTCTAAATGTATTTGACTTGGTATGAGTTATACCATCTATCTCCTTGTAATATTTGATTATAATATAATACTATGATGTAAAAAGTAATCATCACCATTTTAGAGATGAGAAGAAGTAAGGCTTAGACTGAAGTTGTGCTTTGTTCGACCAAAAAAGCAAGTCGTTGAGATGAACCTGAATCCAGAAATTTGACCCCAAGCTACACTCTTGCAAGCAATGTTACTACGCAGGATAGAGGTAAGGTACAGTAGATATGCAGGTATCATTTATGATCCACAATTTCTTCTCTGTTGAAAGGGTTCTCACTTCACAGAGAAAGAAATTGGAACTCAAGGAGATCATGTAACTTCCCAGAGAAAACAAAGGGGGTCAAATTTGAATATGAGTATTTAAATTCATATATAGTTTGGAATAAAACAAATATCTTTAAAATAAAATCATTTCCCTTACTAATAATCTAAAGTATACTTTGTTTTAGCCAATAGTAAGACTTGTTTCTAAAACATAGTTTTAAAGAACACGTTTATCTTCATGTGGCATTATTTTTATATTAAGAGGATTGAATTCGGTCCTGGAAAGATGGCTCAGCAATTAAGAACCTGACTGCTCCTGTGGAGGACGCAGGTTCGGTTCAGAGCACACACATGGCAGCTAACAACTGTCCATAACTCCAGCTCCAGGAGATTCAACACTCTTTTCTGGCTTCCGAGTACACTGTATATGTGTGGTACACTTAGATATGTGCATGCAAAGCACTCATGTACGTAAAATAAAACTAAATACATCCAAAAAGAGGATTAAATTCAGTCCATATTAATCTGTCAAAGATTAGATTATGTAAGGATCTTCATATTTATTAACATGTCAGTCCTTCTCTTTGAAGCATATATAGGCTACTGCCAAATACCTCCAAGGTGATCAGCTTATCTGCATGTCAGAACATATAAGGCCTAATTTTTCTTTTTCTCCTCCTTCTGGTCACATGGCTGCCTCTCAGAGAGATTTTAATAGAGCAAATTAATAGTTTTCAAAGAGGACTAAGAGAGTCCTGCCGTTTTCTGGACAGTCACTGCTAGGATTCTGTCAGTAGCCATGTAACATTTTGGCATCTGGGAACCATAAAACTCATAGTGAAGGGAGGGCTGTCTAGGGTAGAAAAGGCAATCATAAATAAGCACGAGGATGAGAATGATATTCTTTTTTTCTAACCTGTCACTCTTCTAAATATCAAATAGCTCAAATCCGATTAAATCAATCAATGTGCTAGGGAGAGGAAATACTTCACACAGTACCAAAATTGACATCTTGCTAAGGTTGGCATCATTGCTCTATCACAATGAAATAATGAAAGGTTGAATACTTCCCTTCTGACAGCAGCACTCACAATTAAGTTTAGAGTGTCAGACTTGACTCGGAGAGCAGGAAAAGATATATAGGTAGTATCTGGTTTTAAGAAATTGGACGGAACCATCAGCTTATTTTATATATCAACAACAGAAATGTTCAGTGAAGATACTATCTAGTAGTCTTTAAATAACATAACCCATGTCCTTCTGCTAGACTACTGAGTCATCTATACTCAGACATTCACGACAGCTGCAACAAATCCTTTGCTATGTATCACGGTGCTGTAAATCTAAATTCTAGAAGTTTATGAACTTTCAGATCCTTTCTCATACTTTACTACTCACTAAATTTTCTTTGCCTATCCATCCATGAACAGAGCTTAATCTGGGATAGATCCAGCTGGATCTCAGAGCCAACACATTAACAAGCTAGCGAGATGACTTCTAAGACTCACAATTAGGGGGTGTTAAGTCAGCAAAGGACATAGAGTGTTCTTAGTGCCAATATACAACAGATTGCCAGCTTTACAAGAAGAGCTGGAATGTCCTTTGTTGTCTTTTCGTAGTACTTTCAGTCTTAAAAATTAGGTGCATAAAACCAAAACATTTTCCCTCTAGAAATGTGTTAATAAACCATAAGCTTGATGTGTTTTATAAACAACACTGTTGCTGTTGCAATAATTCTATATTTGAATTTATGTAGATTTTGCATAACAGATTTCGCTTTCTGCTCCAGTAATTTCTCATTTTGTGTAACTTTATATTATTTTATATAAGGAAGGCACTTGCAAGGTTACTGGATGTTTTCATTTTTAAAAATTAAAAACAATCCTGTTTTCATTTTTGTATTGTTGTTCACCTGTATACGTGACTGTTAATTCAGATAAAATAAAATGACCTCAACATTTTATTATGAAGCTATCATCCCAAATTCCAAAGCAAAATCTTTATAAGTAGTATGTATTCTTGTGGAAATTGTTCAAAGTTTGCAGAGAAAAAAATGACGGATGTCTAGAAATGGAATAATACATGATAAGATGAATCTTACTTACCAAACTCCTTGGGAACTGCTATAGAGTAAACACAATTATGTTCCACACTGTAATTTTTGGGGTAGTTTGGTGATAGTACAGTGCCATCCGAACCTGTTGAATGACTTCCACAGGGTGCTGGGAATAAAAATGATAAAAACATTTTAGGAAAACATTAAAAAATTAAAATTTGAATATTTTGTTGATCTAAAAATATGGGTACTGATTTTTAGAGTATTTAATTTATTTCTTCCCTTTTATTAGTTCCACCAGTGTGTCAAATATTTTACTAGTAAATAGTGCACACAAAACTTAAAATTCAAATTTACTGTTCTCCAAAGCAAAGGAATAAAACAATATTATAATAGTTATTTCTAAAAGCAATAATAATTGTCTTTCATTTACAAGCTTGTAAAATTAATTATCTCTTTATAATTATGAGAAAGTACATACACATGTAGCAAAGCAGTCATGCTTTGAAACTGTACTCAATTCAACCATAAGTATGCTGCTGTCACATTAGGAATTTTTATACACCGGACATGAGTGGTTTTATTTTCAGCACACTAAATATTCTCTTCCTTCGCCAATCCTGAGAGAAACTGAGCTCAGCACAAGTATTTATTGCTTTCTGCTTCTTAACTATGGATACAGTGTTACCAGTTGCCTCTCAAGCTCCTGCTTCTGCAACTTCCTTACATGATGTACTGTACTTTGAATTGTAAGCAAAAATAAGCCCTTCCTTCCTTCCTTCCTCCCTCCCTCCCTCCGCCCCTCTCTCCCTCCCTCCCTTCCTTCCTTCCTTCCTTTCTTCCTTCCTTCTTTTCTTGTTTACAATTTGCTTATGTCAGTGTTTTATCATAGCAACAGGAAAATAGCTAAGACACTAGGTTTCAGCTTCATGCTGGAAATTCATTATATAATGCTTGATTAGTCTTTTAAAATACAGTGGTACATTTGGATGTTTCAAGAAGAATTGTGACAGCTTGGAAAGTCAACACTTTTGACAGAATCTGGCCCAAGTTAAAAAGAAAAAAAGAAAGCAATACATTAAAAAAAAAACTGTGCTGTATTGAGGATGGCTAAGGATTGTTCAGCCTTTGTTTTTTCTTTAATGTTTAATTAAAAGGACATTATATAATTAGAATTAAAAAAATACTAAAATTAGAAATTCACAGAAACAACAAATTTATAATAACTGAAGACCCCTTGTTCTCATCATGCCTTATTCTGTGAGATTAGAGTGTTCAAGTGTGTTCTTATTACAGCCGTGATGACTTTATTCAGCCACTAATGCGACCAATAAGAGAGTGATTAAGTAACAAGTATTTTACGTTAACATTCTTTCTGATTTTAAGATATTATAAAATGAAAATTATAATTCCATGTATATAATAAGAATTCTTATTTTTATACTTGGAATGTATGAATGGAAAGGAAATCTCTTAATTCAGGTTCAGCTCTGAGATAGTCATGACCATGGTGGCATCCCACATTAACCTGTGCCTGTTGACAATGATTTGCTTCATATATTTTGTTTTGCATGCTAGACATATAGTACAACTTTTGTTGAAAAACTCATTTATTTGAAGGCTTTTTAAAAAGCATGGGTCTATGAGAGATTGCAAGTTTTGCATAGGTCTTATGGTAACTAACAATGTATCCTGCAATTTTTCCTGGTAGCTTTAATTTTAGGTTTATTTTAGCCAGTACCTACAGCATGATCAAATTTGTAGTCAATCAAGTAGAACATTATACTGACCAGCAAAAATTATGCAGTAAATGAGTATATAAAGAAGGAAAAATTAAAGGAAAAGAAATGTATCTCCTTTATGCTTATAAAATGTAAATGAAATGCAATGACTCCTAATTCTGGTCTTTAGGAGCTGTACATTTTCTTACTGCTTACTTTAATTTCAGATTAGTGGCAGGTTTGGTTAAAGGTAGCCTCTATCTTTCTTGATCTTAACAATTAGAAGATAAAAAGGTAAATGAAGTACTTCTTTCCTTTTGTCAAGTTGGCAGTATCCTTAAAACGGCTTATTTTCTCCATTATACAGCAAACAAGAGAAGAAACTAGCTCCTGATTAAAAACTATTTTGTATCAATATAGATTTATATTTGTATCATAAATTATTAGATGTCATAACTCCAATTATTCTATGTCATAACTCTATGGTTAAGCATGGAAATGGGGCAAAGAAACAATATTCTATTTTATATAATAGGTAATTTTGTTAAAGTTTAAGGAATTCCAGGCCTTTCAGTTTTTGTTGTTGTTGTTGTTGTTGTTGTTGTTGTTGTTGTTTTGGATTTAAAACAGGGTTGCCCTGCAGCCCCAGTTGGCCTCGAACTCACTATATAGACCAGGGTGGCCTTAAACTCACACAGATCCACCTGCATCTGCCTCCCAAATGCTGGGACTGTAAGCATGTGCCACCACACCTTTTTATTTATTATTTATTTATGTATGTGTTTATTTATTTTACAAAACTGCTTGACTATAGAAAACTCTTTTCTAAACTATATCTCACAGGACCAATTTTCTCTAGAATACACTTTGAATAACAACAAATTGGTGTTGCTGAAACGTACTACCATTTTGGCAACAATCCTAATTTTTACATAACGAATTATAATTTGTCATTATTTTGCAGCTCTGGCGATTTATATTTTATGTCTACATACAGAGTCAAATTATTTTAGAGATTTAAAATGTTAAATTTATCTTACTTAAAATAGAACATTATTCTTATTCCATCTCCCCGACTAAAGGTCAAATACACTGACTTATGTTGTGTCATTCATCAGCTTCTCTTTATCTTTACTGCTTTGTCCACCACAATTTAGACTCTCAATGGTGTCTACATGTGCTCTTCCAAATACTAAAGTTCCCATGTCTGCTATTCATTTTTCTAACATGTGAGTCTCATTCTGTCTCACTTTTTTTTTCTAAAACCAATATAATGCAACAAAGTTTCTCTGTAAGTATCTGTTAGATAAATGAACTGTGATTAACAAGATCAGGCTGCTATAAAATGAGATTCATAACACATAGTATAATTTCATTTTGAAATTATCCTAGAAAAATCCCTAAATCCAGTGCAAAGTTCTCTATTAATCAATCCTTATACAACATTCTTCACTTTCTCTCATTAAAACTCCATTTCTGCTGTTTATTTGATTACCAGGAATCACTACAACATCACACTTAGGGGTAATACCATATGAGAAATACACAGCTTTAAACATTAAAAGTTCAGTCAATAGTATGATGCTTATATATGAGGACTGCATCAGTACTGAATTCCATCACAAGAACACCATATCTGTGCCAAATCAAGTAAAAAAAAAAATTCATGCTAAGTTTGTACCTACCTGGGGCCAATCCTCAGTGAATATGTAAACGCACCCATACAATATGTTTTTTTTTCTATTTCTTAATTTCCCCTTTTCTGTTTATTTTTAAACACTTTATTTTGACTGAATTTATAGGATTTGATTTGTATAAGTAAAATGTGCCCAGGATCCAATTATCTAATTATTATGATTGTTTTACTGTTGAATTATATACACAATGTTAGTGTGAAGAGTGGCAATGAAAACAAGTTTTATAGATTGTAACCACCCAGTACAAAAGACTTTCTACTTGTGTTTTGAGCAAGGGTGTGTGTGGTGGGTAGAGAAGGACTGGAGAGTAAGAAGGAGAAAAAGTGTTAATCTTTCCACTGTGTGAAATAAAACAGCAAACCATGTATGCAGAAGAGATACTTCTGGAGTGTTTGGTTTCTGTGAGACTTTACGTGCAATATGCTCTTAAGTTCTTAAGTACTTGATATTTCATATCTGTCCTTCATTTCTGTAATGTATAATTTATTATCAAATATACTCTATAATGAAGATTATGATATATAAATTATTCTCAGAAAGCAAGTTACATACTTTGAAAAGTGATGACTTCTTGCAGGTCACAGTAGAGCAATGTGGTATATTAAATCCAGAATTTACTAGCTGTGACCTGTGATCCTTCATTTCAAAGAACTGCTTTACCTTACAAAACTGCTGGTATACTTCTCATAAATTACTTGTGCTTCGATATAGCCTGATTGAATGTCAGAAAACATAAATCCTAATATGAAATGCATTTGAAAGTTATATCTCCAGTGGAGCATTGTTTTAAAGCACAAAACCTTTCCTGACCCTTAAACTCTTTGACATGAATTATAATACACACAGCTATTATTCCCAATATTAACTTTAAAATTGGCATTTTTCTTTATCATGTTTGTTCAAAACCTTGATCTTCATGGAAACATTTAAATATTCAGCTATCTCTCTTATATTCCTGTTCATGTCTCCTATATAAACATAAGCATTTAATTTTATCTGCCTTAAAAATAAGCCTCCTATAGTATTTTAAACTAATAGTGATAAATACATCTTTAAATTATAATCTATTATTTTAAATAATTCATTTAAATTTCATTTTCTACTTCAATTCATTTAAATTCACTTTGATATATCAATATCAATTATTTTAAAACAGCAAGGATAATATTTTGTGTGCTTTCTATTGCTTCCCCTGTTTACCTCAGCAGAAAAATTAAACTCACTCTTCATTCCTCCGGAAATAGTTATAAGTTCATATTATTTGTGAGTCTACTTGTTAAGATTTACTTTATTTTTAAATATGTGCATGTGTGGAGTGTGTATGGGGGTGGGGGTAGGTGCACGTGTGAATGTGTATAGGGGTGGGGGGTAGATGCACCTGTGAATGTGTATGGGGTGGGGGTAGGTGCACGTGTGAATGTGTATGGGGGCGGTAGGCGCACCTGTGACTGTGTATGGGGTGGGGGTAGGTGCATTTGTGACTGTGTATAGGGGTGGGGGGTAGTGCACTCGTGATTGTGTATGGTGTGGGGGTAGGTGCACGTGTGAATGTAGGTGCTTCTGGAGTCCTCAAGAAGCTGTTGAATCTGTGAGAGCTGGAGTTACAAGTGGTATGGGCCACCCAAAATGGTTGGTGGGAACAAAATTTGGCTCCTTTGCAAGCTCAATAAGAGATTTCAATGACTGAACTCTCTCTCCAGGCCCCCAAGTTATTTTTTGATAACAAAGTTTTTCTTTACAATGTGGCAATTACTGGCTTATAAGTCATTTTAACAACTCAATATGTCAGCTTAGTAGGATATGAGTTCTACATCATTCGCTTGATTTTGCTAAGAACATTTCTTTTACCCCACACTCCTCTGTCAGCAGTGGTTCCATCCTATTAGCATATGCTGTCAGATAAAGAGCCATTCAATAGCAAAGGCCTATGAGTGAGTAACAAATAGTCTTAGGGCAGATCTTTCATATTGACATATCAAATTCTATTAAGAATAGCATGCCTATTCTTAACGCTGCAGAGATGGCTCTGTGATTAAGAGCACTGGAATTTGATGCCCAGCACCTACATGTTGGCTAACAACTGTCTGTAACTCTAGTTCCTGGTGATCCGACACCCTCTTCTTGTCTCCATGGGTATTGCATGGCACAGGGGCACTTACATACATTCAGGCAAAACTCTTATACCATAAGATAAAAATAAATAAACATTTTAAATAATAATGATAATAACAAAAAATAGCATTCCTAGGGCTATGTGGTGGTGCACTACTTTAATCCCAGCATAATGGCAATACCCAGGAAGTGGTGGCAGTTGGATTTCTTTGAGTTTGGGGCCAGCTGTGTCTACATAGTAAGTTCTAGGCCAGCCAGTGCTACATAGTGAGACTCTGTCTCAACAAAGGGGGTGGGGGATGGGGCAGCTGGAGAAATGGCTCAACAGTTAAGGCTACCCACTACCCTTGCAGAGGATCTAGGTTGGCTTCCCAGTACCAATATGAAGGCTTACAACCATCTGCAACTCTAATTCCAGGGGGATCTGTTGCCCTCTTCTGACCTTCTCTAGCATTGCACAACACAGATGCTCATACATAACTGTAGGCAGAACAGTCAGTCATACACATAAAAGAAAAATTAAAAAATTAAAAAAGAAGAAACAAAACATAATAGTTCTGGAATTCAGACAATTAAACTGTGGTTGATATATCATTGAGTTTGACTCTTCTTTGTAGACACTGAGGTATAATTCACATTAAAACTCATCCTTTTAAATTATAAGTTGAGTATTAGCATGTTGACAAGTTGTAGACAGCACTGTTATCTAGTTCAGATCATTCTCCTCATATCCCCCAAATTTCAACACCAAGAACAACTACTTCCCATTCCTGCAATCCCATATCTGTACCATGTAGGAACCTATGGTTTTGTGGTAAAGTATACATGAGAAAGACAATCTCTTAATATGATCCGTATTGGATAATTGATGTTCTTTGAAGATAAAAGCCCTGTTTTTAGTTAATTGGTACCTTGTTTTCTCTGAGACACTGTTATTCAGTGATGCTAATCTGTTATTTTTAAAAAATTACTTAAAACAGCTAAGATGTTAGAATAAAATGATTGCATAGGAAAAATTCCTTTGTAATAGCTTATACTAAAGCTTCTCTCAAATATTGCTTCCTTGAATTCCAGAGTTATGGAAAAGCCCTTTTGTATAGCACCCCATCATGTACTCTCAGGATAAAGAATACAGTCCATAATAATGTACGCATTTAATTACGTGGTTCTTTAATATGTTTGTCTTTTCTAGATTGCTAGAGCTATTAAGTCAATGATTCCATGACTTTTAAAGTATTATTTGTATGCATGTAGCCAATCATAGTGCCTGGATACATACTAGACTTTCAAAATATATGTCAGATGAGGAAATTAATAAAATATACATTAATAATATTTTGCCATTAACTAAATAAGTGGAACTTAAAACTCATAAAATTTAAAAACATTTTGGGGGAGCATATTAGAATAGAATATAAAACACAGCATTTTTGAAACCAGGTTAAAGTTTAAATAGAGCTTCATTATTTCCTGGATGAGTGAGCAACATAAACTGAAACTACAACACAAGTGTATCTGTTAGGTCAGGTGTACAGGACAGGCCTCAGTCAGTGAATGAAGGAACTGTTCAAATCCATTTCAAAATTTTCATGGAAGGATATAATGAACTTTCTCAGAACTTCAGGAAATCAAATAAACCTCAACATTTCCAGGAAGGTACAAGGCTTAAAAGGAAAATGCAGGGGAACCTCCTTATGTGCTGTATTTTTCCCTTGAGAGAGAGGAGTTCTGTGTAATAACCTCTACAGCACAATGCTGACCTATTGGAGGAACCCATGGTGTTCTTTATTCTGGCACTATTCCTTAGGATCAGAAACTCTTTCTCTACATGAGTTCCTGTACAATTATTTTTACATAGACACACACACACACACACACACACACACACAAACACACTCTCTCTTACAGAGCCCACTTAGTCTTGCTCTTTTGTACATTTTTTAGGCCTGACCACTTGGGATTGCATAATCCATCAGGGAGCTCATTCCTCGAAAACACTAAGTTTTCCTCTCATCAGCCAACCTGTGTAGCTCTTCTAGAACCAGGGCCTTGTGAAACACAGAGGGTGTTGGAGGAGGAAAGGGAAGGGTGGAAAATATATAAAGATAGTACTCATGTATGAAAGTCTCAAAAAAATCTGAAAAATAAAATAAAAATCATAACAAAAGCGAAAAAAAACACACAAAAAGCAAAAACAGACTACTATATTCCATCCCAAAGGATGAAGAAGCTACAAGTTCAACTCTTTCTCAAGATATTGATCTCTGCCTGAATATTGAGGGTCATGTGAATGAGGTTATCTTCTTCATATCCTATCCTTTAGAAGTCTCAGGAAGAAACAAGAGTCAATACTGCTAGCCAAGGTGGGAAAGTCTGTCATTATATGTAGTTCTTAATAAGTCAGAGGATCTATTCCTTGCTCCATGAATTCAGTAGGGGAAAATATAATCTATACTTTCTCTAGACCCTAATTGAATTTAATTTTATTTATTTATTATTTTTATTTTATGTGTATGAGTGTATTCCCTGCATATATGTAAGTGTACCCATGTTGTGCAGTGTTCACAAAGGTCAGAAGCCAGTGTTGGATCCCCTGGAACTGGAGTTTCCAGTGGTTGTTAGTTGCCATGTAAGTGCTGGGAATTGAACCCAGGTCCTCTTCAAGTATAGCTAGTGCTCTTAACTGCTGATCCATCTCTCTAGGCCCCTAATTGAATTTTCATACTGGGATTTTAGCACTTTCTTAAATTATGAATACAGGAAACAAAGAATAATGATATTAGCTACCAGGACTTTGTCACCATAAGTTTTCCAGTGTGCACCAAGATCAGAAAGCCAAGTTCTATCTATATTCTCCTTTAATATTTTTCTCTTTGTTTATCAAATTTCACTCTTTCCAACAAAAGAAATATTCTCAGTGGCTGTTTCTTTGACCTTAGAAGGTCTAGAATATATTAGTTGCATTGGACAACCTCTTCTACATTTCTGTTTTTCTACAGAACAGATCAGTTCTTTAAATCACAAAGGTTCTTGGCTAGATTTGAAACTGGGGTGAAATACCCTGTCCTTCTCTTGGCATAGGCCTTAGTCTCTTTAGAACTACAGACTCAACAACACTCCTCTTACCTTTCAGTCTAAGTCACTGCATTGTGTTTGGGGATAGGGACCAAATTCTCAGTTGCACAGACAGCTCTATTTTGTCTTCTTTTAAGCATGCATCTCTCTAAGGAGTCCTGGAGAGAATGGTTTGCTGATTGGTATTTAAATGTAAAGTAATTAAATTTTCTTTTTTTTTTTTTAACAAAGGTAAAGGAAGTATTAACTTACTCCAGATAACGATCTGACTTTCCTTGAAAATATAGCAGACATGGCCTTTTGACTCATTTGCGCATGGTCACCAGCTTTCTGGTCATCAGAACTGTGCATAAAACTGAAACTCAGTATAGATTTCATCAATTTGTCTCTCAGGAAAATACATTTTAATTTTTCTCTTCATTATTATTACTATTCATATTTATTATTATTATACAGCCAGGTATGTCTTAGTACACCTAGTACTACTCCCAAGTAGCAGGCTTACTGGTGTATATCACCACCTTTGGCCAATTTTTCTTTGTTTTACTTACTGTAAAATTTTTATGAGTTTCTGCTCAGTCTTTGTGTGTCTTTTGCAGACTGCCTACAACCTCATTGCTTTGTAGATATGTTTGTTCAATTATGAAATTGCTTTCTTTTCTAGATTTTGTAGAATGAATCTCATTAGCAGAATTTTTAAATGTATGTATTTTCATTTAATGTGTATTAGTACATTGCTCACATGTGTGTAAGTACTCAGAGTACGTGTAATGCCACAAAGGCCAGAGCGGATGACAGATCTCCTGTAACTGGAGTTATGGAAGTTTGTTAGTAGCCATGTGGGTGCTGGGAATCAAGTCCTTGTCAGTAGGAACAGCAAGTTGGGATTTTTGTTTATTTGTTCATTTGTTTGTTTATGTAAATTTTTATTCCATTACTGTGTATATCATACAGAACATTTTAATCATCTTTATACCCCTTCCCCATTAGCACCCTCCCATAGGCCCACCCATTCAGATTTCATACATTCTGTCATTTGTCCTAAAGCCTATCGAGTCAACTTAGTGTCCCTCAGTGCAAGTTCATCCACTGAAGTCTAGGCAGCCTACTAGAGTCCCTCACTTATGAACCTCAGCTCTTCCTTACCCAGTGTGCTGGATAGCTTTGGTTATCAACTTGACACACCCGGGTTCAGGGAGCCTCAATTTGGGAATTGCCTCCATTAGACAGGCCTGTAGCCATGTCTGTGGGGGCATTTTCTTCATTGTTGAGTGATGTGGGAGGGCCAACCCCACTTTGGGAAATGCCACCCATGGGCAGGTAGTCCTATACTACATAAGAAAGCAGGTAGAATGCTGGTCAGAGGAGCAAGCCTAAGTATGCAACTATCCTCCATGGTCTGTGCTCCAGGTTCCTGCCCTGAGTTCCTGCCTTGGGTTCCCTTGATGATGGACTGTGCTTGTAAGCCAAATAAACCCTTTCCTACCAAGTTGGTTTTGGTGAGAGTGAATTGTTACAGCAATTGAAGGCAAACTAGAAAACCCAGGATTAATCACCTGCCAATAGTTTTTCAGCTAAGATTGAGTTCTGTTGCCCACTTCCACTGTTCTATGCTAGGATTTTGTCTGCTTGAGTTTGCGTGGGTCTTGTTCATGCTGACACCGTTGGAATAGCAAGTGTTTTTAATTGCTAAGTCATTTCTCTGATCCCTATTAGCAAAATTTTTATGTCACCAATTGAAGCAAAGATTTGATTTTGGTTAGTCTCTTATCCTGCTACTTAATATCATTTGAATCTCTCCATGACTCCTAAAAGTAACTGCTAGATATCACTTTCTTCAGGTGTAAGGAGGACATTACGGAGTTGACTCAACTTCCTGGATAAGTTTTTTTTTTTTTTTTTTTCCGATTTGTTACAAAGGGCTAATATATTAGGAAAGTATCTTTGAAGTAGGATTCAAATACAGGTTACATGGTAGTTGAGAGTGGTAAATATATACGTATGATAAGAATATAAAGGCATGTTACTACCTTTAGAGATGTGGAAGAAATGTGAGCCTAAGCTCATTGGTCACAGGGAATTATTCTCTAAATAATAAGCATTGATTTTTTTCAGTCAAATTACTTTGCATAGTCTATAAAGTATGTTTCAGAATCCATGTCAGCAGGGACTTATTCACAACAATGTTAATGATATCTAGACTGCTATGCTTGAGGCCAACTGGAGACGTGATATATGTATGCTTGCCTGGAAATTGACAGGTCCTCCATAATATCAACTTTTCTTCTTGCTTACTTTTAAGTAATAGTTTTCTACCCATAATATGAAAATGAAACACACTCTGTTTTATCCTTATGGTATCTTTCCACAGTACAAAATATATCACACTTAACTACAGAATATGATCTTGATGCATAATCTGTGTTTTCTATCTGTGAAAAAAATTATTATATGTTGCTGATAAAAGCCAAATATATTTGATGATGCTCAGAAATATTTAGAACTTGGTCTTTGTTTTGTGACTCTTTCATCTTCATGTTTTAATTATATCACATTTTAAAATGAGAGATAATGCTAAATGGCTCAGGGTGTTAGACAAGATAATCTTGGTATGTAGTCATAAGGACTCTAGCTTTCTTTCCATCTGAAGAGTTTTATAAACCTCAAGGACATTTTTAATAAGCATTTTAGCCTGGGGCCAGCACGCCTATCTTCTTTGCCTTCTTCACTCCAGCCGTGGATCACTTAGCAAGAATGCCTTTCCAGATGGAGGGCTCTTGACCTTAAAATTTCCAAGTTCTAAATCTGTAACAAGTAAGTCTATATATGTTTTATAAATTACTGAGTTTCAGATATTCTATTATAAAAGCACAAAATAGACTAAAGCACCAGCCCAAAATTGCAGGCACTCAGGCTATAAAGTTATAAAACAGTCAATATTAAAAAGCCTACCTGCGGGGCAGTGATTAAGCTCATAGAGCCACAATAAAACTAAACCAGTAAGACACTGGGACAGTAACTGGACTTTTTAAAGTATTATTGTTCTTCTTTTTTAACATGAGAATTGTAATTTTCCATTTCCCGGGGCTACAATGAAACTTAATGTTCTTAGCAACTTGGTCAGTCTCCTTACCATCTTCAGCTCACTGTTTTCATTAATTAAACCTTCCCTGTTTGTATTTCATCAGATTGTAAACTTTCTAAGAGTAAGGACCATGACTAGCTCCTGCCATAATCCCCGAGATTAGAGCAGAGCCAGATGCATAAACTCTGTACTTTTTTTCCTATGGTTTTTTTTGGGGGGGGGGATTTCAATGGTAATGTTTATCACCTCTACTAATTAACATGATGTATTCTGTACTTTTGAAAATGAAATGAATAAGGGAGATGATCATTTCTTTGTAATAACTGGAAAGCTAGCAGTCATTTTGCAGTCCCATTATGTTTACACTTAAGGTATTATAATCGTCTATCAGTTCGATTCCTACTGAACTAGAAAAGATCAAGCACACTGAATTGGTACTATGTACAGTACTCCTAGATTTTATGATTTCCTTTTCAATGTTTTGAGACCTCACTACCTGGGGCTATACAAACACCAGAAATATCTTTATAAACAGCATATAGTTGTGATTTCAGAGATAAATACTGATTTCATTCTAGGAGATCTTTGAGGCAGAGGCAGAGGCAGAAGAAAGGTAAATATGAATTCCTTTTTTTTTCTTAATGGGAAGAAAAGTGACTAGATGTTGTAAAGCAAGTGAGAAAGGCACCCTGGCAAGAAATGAGGCTAAAATCAGGCTAAAAGAACAGCAAATGCAGAAGATTTTGGGGGCTTATTTTTGTTCGCAAAGTCACTGATGAACTGTAAGTTCATGCTAATATAATTGGTGTACACTTATAGATGATTTTCATAAGATACTATATGGAGAAAAGGGAAGGAAAGAATCCAGTTAGGAAGACGCTCTATTTCTCCTAGATGACTCAGTGCTCCAGGTAATCATAAACTGATCCAGTATATGAAGTGAATCAAGCCAACATGAATAGGTAAAATAAATAAAAGGAAGAATATGTGGGATCTGTCATTCTTTGAGTTTAGTACCTTCTTTAATATCGAGTAAGATTTATGGACAGTGCTTATGCATGACTTTAACCCCATATGCCTGTTCGCAACTAAATTTCATTTCAGCAGATGCTTCTCAAAGTAAAAAAATAAAACAAAATTGTTTTCTAAACAAAGCTTTTTAATTACAAGAAAAATATGGATATATTGATATTCTGATCTGTTATCTTTGAATACATGTGACATTTTCCTGCAATAAACCACAGGGTTTCCTCATTACTGAGCAGAAACTATGACAGGATGCAATTATTTGAGATCTACTGCTGACTAATATAATCTCCCATGTTTACCCTAAGCTCGTAAAAACATATTTCTAAGGTTTAAAAAGAATATTGAATCCTAAGCAGCGATAAGAAACCTGTCTTTTGAAACACTCAGATTTTGTAAATTCTTATGTTTCTGCTCAAGTCCCCAAATCTCTCTAAGAGTTTGTTTATATAAATTAATAGGTCACAAGCTAAGCAGGGATTTGTAGCCTACCACTCCCTGGAACTTTGTTCTTTTAGGTGAAACTGCGATGGCTTGAAGAAGCAGAACGAGCTGTGTTTAAAGAGTCTGTAGAGTATTAGCATGTTGGCGATTCATTTTAAATTTAAAAAGTAGCATGGGATCCTGGGCTCAATACCCAGTATGACAAGAGAAACAAGCAAACAAATCAAAGCTTTTCTTACTTTGACATTTAGAAATCATTTTCAAATAGCCAACTCCCAACTTAAAGACCTTAAAGCACAGCCTACCCATCAGTCAGGACATTTGGCACTGTTCTTGGAGACCTTAGGATCCTACTATGGCATAATTCCTAGTATGAAAAGCCCTTCAAACATTGTTGAAATTATAAAGAGAGACATGCACATATTAACAGAGAGCAGAAGCAGCCACTAGAATAATAAAAAAATACATACTTCAGAAACATAGAAGAGAATGTTGTGAGTGCAACATAACAGTCTTTCCTATCAGAAGCTCAGCAGACATTGTCTACACATTCATATGTCAGATTAATCCATGGAAATGTCCACCAAGATCATAGAGAAGGGGCTAGAGAGATGGTTCAGTGGTAAAGAGCACTGCTGCTCTCACAGAGGATCTGGGTTCAGTTCCCAGCACTCTCATGGTAGTTAACAAGCATCCATAACTCCAGTTCTAGGGAATCTGATGCCCTCTCTGACCTCCAGGGATACTGCATGTAAAAGTGCACTTACATGCAAGAAAAACACTCATACACATTAAAAATAAATAAATGAATTAAAAATCATAGAGAAATTATTAGAAAATAAGTTTCTAGGGGAAAAGGAAATATATATATGTGTATATATATATATACACATATATATGGATAGGGCAGATGACCATTGAGTTAAATATAAGTAATTTCACCTTATTATTTCAGTACATATATATAATTATTCTAAAAATAAACAATTTGTCTTTATTAACAATGAATTCTTTTGGATCTATTTTATATGATTTAAACAATAACTGACTTTTAAATATTAAATTATTACAGTTAGCTAGTCCCCACATAATTATTGGGAGGGAAAGCAATAGATTTCTGTGATGCTGACTAGAAGTCCAAGATATTCTTAATTCTTTTTAAAAAATTTCCTTTTTTTATATGAGAGTAAAAACCACAAGATTATTGCTTTAAATAAGTTGTTTAATATAATTTTCCAACAATTTCATAAAGCACAGTAATATAAATCATGCCTAGTGTCTAACGATCAGATAAACTACCTAAAAAACTGAACAAGGCCACATAGCAGACTCTATATTTTTTTCAAAATATTATCTAATATTAAATAAGTCTACTCTTAAATAGTAAGTTTATTTTCTTCAACTATGGTATATATTAATGATTTATCTTAAAATTCCTTTTTCTTCTGGTTTAAAATAATCCACTCTGCAAATTTTATTTGATCTCCATGAAACTGCATTTTGGTTAAAAGTCTAGATTATAAAATTATTATATCTTAAGAAAGCTGTAACTACTCAGTTACATCCTATTTCATGAAGAGTAAATGAATATACTCAAATATTAACAAAAATAATTACATTTAATCTAACATCAAAATGAGAGAAGCACATTTGTTAGACTGAAACCCAACACACAATCACAAGTGAAATGTGTATCTTCAGGCACTTGGGTTCTTTGGAGCACTGCTGAACACCACGACCTCTGTGCATTACTATGCAATATTTTCGTGAACTTTCTTAGGCCCTCTGTGTGTGAGTGCAATGTTTATTAACCAGAACTTCACAATCTACTCAATTATTAAGCATTAATCTAGTTTTTAAAATTAAAAATTGAAGTTCATCTTTCCTCAGGTTATAGCAATGATGACATATTAGAACTCAGGCCTTCTCTACCCTCAAAAGTGTGTATAGGTAAGACTATTAGGCCAGTGATTAGTATATTTACTAGGGAATATTGATCCTATCAAATAATTTTATTTCAGAAGTACTTACTTATATATTGTTAGCATTCCATTGACCACGGGCTACCTCACTAGTCAGATTTGTTTCTTTGTTTTTTTGTTGTTGTTACTGTTTGTTTTTGAATCAAGTTGTTGGCTGTAGGCCAGGCTCGCTGAGAGAACTCAGACTTCCTACCTTAGACTCCCAAATTCTGGGATGACAAGCTTGTATCAGAGCCTGATTCTTTTTTTCTTACAAAAATATTTTTGAGCAAATATTTCATATTAGTGGTAGGAGAAAACGAACTTGAAAGAAATTAAATGACATGGGTAAATGAGGAACCATGGCAACAGTAATCAAGTCCAATGAACATAATTTACAAGGCAAATTTAGTATATGCATCACACACAAAACCTTTGAATTCTCAAATCATGTTTTTTTCTCTTTTTTTATTAATAAGATCTGTAGTAATAAATATACTTAAAAATTTTAAATTTACTTTTATTTTAGGCTTATGAGTGATATGCCTGCATGTATGTAAGTGCATTGATGTCATATAAAGCCCTCAAATACAGGGGAGGGCACTGGGTCCCTTGGGATGGGAGCAAAGGATAGTTGTTAGCTGCCATCTGGATGCTGGGAACCAAACCTGGGTTCTCTGCAAGAGCAATCTGTGCTCCTAACTACTGAGCCTTAACTCCAGCCCCTAAATATACTTTTATTATACTTTTTCTATCATGGTCCGATTCACAAATTGACACACTGATACATATACAGTCACCCATACACTTGAATACATGTATATTTATATTTCTTTGCATACAACTAAAAAAAGTTTCACAAAATAATTTTATTATTTGAACTAGAATATTTTTCTTCATTTATAATTCAATTTTATTTGATTCAGTTCTGTATCTACTGCAAAACTGATTGTCATGATCCAGTAGATTGATTTTATGTCTCACTGGTGGTTTGGAGAACATTTTCTAGTTGACACCATCTCTGTATCAATTTTGTGCAATGCATTAGGATCTTCAACTGTTTAGGACATCTGTATTATTTTTCTACACTGATATTCTTTGTTCTGTCCTTCCTGTGTTGGTTTTATATGCAAGCATATTACATGTATGTTTTCCCAAATTTTAAGTGTATAAGTGTAAGCCTGCATGTATGTAAGTGCACTTGTGTCATGCAATGTTCATGGAAGTCAGAAGATGGTGTCGGATTTCCTGGAACTGGAGTCACAGACAGTTGTTATCTGCCATGTGGCTGCTGGGATCCACACCCGGGTCCTCTGCAAGAGCAGCCAGGACTCAATTTCTGAGCCATCTCTCCAGTCCCCAAGCATATGGTTTTTAAACATGTAAGCATTACTTTCTCTTTTAGACATCTATTTCTTTGGAAAAATGCATATTTTCCAAATCCTTATTTCAAATAAGAGTTGATCACTAATTCTTGATAACATTTCTAGCAATTTTTATGTATATTGCAATATGTCTTAATCCCAAAGGTATTCAATGAGCCAAAAATATATAAATAGCTGGTCTTTGAGAGAGTTCTCTTTCTAAAATAGACACACTAAAATATATGCAGTTCTCCCAATAATTTCTTTATTAAATTTACTTTAAAATACTTTACAAAATCTCTTCATTACCATATCACAATTTCATATTATATATTAAATGATGACTTTAAAAAGCCCCCCTCCCCCCAAAAAGAAAGAGTACACAAAGTTGTCAGAAAAAAAGTGATGGGGAGATACGGGAGTAGTTGGAGGGGAGAGAGTAGCTTTGGATTTGATCAAAGCACATTATATGCATGTGTGAAATGCTCAATAATTTTTTAAAGTTAAACAATGTAGAACTGTCTTTCATATTTCTTGATTCCATCTAACAATAAAAACTCAACAAAAATTATGCTTTTACCATGACAACTTGGTAGGGCTCTATTCCATCCAGGTCTTCCATCATCTCCCATGATACAAGTAAGTGTCGAATAACCTTGGAGAACATAGCCAGCATCACAGTAGTAGGTGACAGTTGACCCCAATTTATAATCCATTCCAAGTCTGGTGCCATTCATTATATTGCCTGGGTCAAAGCAGGACTCCCGGAGTTTTGCTGTAAAACAGTTTTTATATGATATTAATTGCTCGAAGACATGATTTCACACGAATCCTTTGGAGCATGCTCATCTCCTGAAGAATAGTATCTAAGTATTGAGAGAGAAGGAAGAGCTGGTCATGTCAAAAGGAGGTTAAGGGCATGAAGAAAAGACAGCTACCATGTGCAAGCTAGAAAAATTGAATTCCCAAATGTCAAATCCAAGTTCAATGACTTAATCTTTTAAATCTAGACCCTAGCCCCAGCAAGGACACACGTGTGTGAGCACACACACACACACACACACACACTCACACACATACACTCACATGTGCACACCTACACACTCACAAACACAAACACTCACATGCACACACACTCTCACACACATACTCACAAAAGTACATTGTAATTTTTCAAATTCACAGTTTATCTAAAACTTGCCTCTCAAACCAAGGTACACTGTATCCCTGTGTTCCACAACGCAAAGTCAACTAAGCATGCATAAAAATTATTCAAATTCAAATAGAAAATCAAAGTCAGGAATTCCTTAAAAAGCAACATTTGAGTTTTCTGTACATGCAGCACTGCCCTGAAGCCATGCAAATGAGACAAAGTGAGGCCACTCCCTGCTTGAGCCTCTGGCTCTTTCTGGTCAGGAGTCTCTACCTGTTTGTTCACCATGCACCTCATTGGTGTAGCATGTAGTTAGGACAAACATACCTCTATCTGTACTTAACTATTAGAAACATTATAATTAGTCCCTACACAATACAGTATAAAAACTGCCTGCATATCATTTTATGAATGATGCGATATACATGCAGGGTTGTGTGTAAGTTGTACACAAAGCTACACCACTTTATATAAGAAACATGAACATCCATGGATTCTTGCAAGAGGTGCTGGAAACAGTCACCCAGGGATATCCTGGAGAAACCATGATCTTTCTACATAAAATATTCAGAAAACACTGTTTTCAGGGAAGATCCTGAAGGACAATTTACTCCCTTGGATCTCTAAAGAGGGATAGTGAGTTTAATTTGTTTATTTTGAAGAATAAAACCTCAAACTGAATAGACAAGGAAACACAATGCAATTTAAGAGGGACAGTAACCTGGTCTTCAACAAGTAAACTAAATGTATGGGAAAAGGAAGGATTTAATAAATGTTTGAAAGTATTCGCCTGTTGAACTTGCTAGTTTTTCTAATACTAATTATCTACAAAGTCAACTTTTCCTTTTTTTAAAAAAAAGTTCTCAGCTTCAATAATATGTCATTGAAACTATATTGCAATTATTTTACTTTTTTTAACTTAAAAAATTATTGAGAATTTCATATATGCATATAAGGTGTTTTGATCAAACCCACACTCACTCCTATTTTACTTTTTATAGGGAGACATGTTTGACATATTTTTAGTAATGCTTGTGCAGAATTTTTTTTGTGTGTTCTATTTAGTTTGAGTAGACTTGTTTTTTATTAAATATTTTATTTATTATTTTCATTTCATCTGGATGAGTGTATTGGTCGCATGTAAGTGCCCCCGTGTTGTGCAATGCCCAGGCGATCAGGAGAGGGCTTTGGATTCCCCTGGAACTGGAGATAAGGACGGTTCCGTAGCCACCACGTGGGTGCTGGGAATGGAAACCGGGCCCTCTGTAAAAACAATCAGTATTCTTAACTGCTGAGCCACCTCTCCAGCCCTGAGTAGACTCATTTACCTCCTGATTCTTATATACTGCTTTCAACCCTTGGTGAGTAGGTTTCCTTGAGTAATACTGCGCTTGTTTCCTACCATGTGTGCCATTGCATTTACCTTTGGAAAAATTGAAAGCACCTGATAAAAATTATGAAACGACAAATTTATGGAACTATCTTTATGAGTAAAAATTTGCTTGCTGAAATATTGGGTTGTCTGATGAACAAATCATAGACATCAATTGTTTTTCTTACTTTTACTCTTTAAATAAAATATATCAGACTATATTTTTTCTCAGTTGGTTTCAATATTTTTTTACTGCTTCAATACTCTTTAAATTTATTTATTTAGTTTTTAAATTTTATGTGTTTGAGTGTTTTGCCTACATGTACCTAAGTGCAATCATGCCATGCAGTGTCTGTGAGGTCGGAAGAGGTGTTTGGAAACACTGGAACTGGAGTTAGAGATGGTTGTTAGCTGGAATGTGGTTGCTGGGATTCAAACTTGTGTCCTCTGCAAGAGCAGCCAGTGATCTTAACTGTTGCTCTATCTCTCCAGCCCTTGAATATTCTTTATATACACATAAGTATATGCCTGCATACGGCTACACATTTATATATACATATATAGCTTTTATTAAAGATAAACATGAACATAGATTATAAAATCAAGTTTAAAATAAAAGCCTACTAAAATTTTAACTTTTTAGTACTAAGAAAAGCAAACATCCTTGATTCAGAGTGCTAGGATATATTAATGACAAGGAAAAGCATTTTTGTGGTCCAGGGCTTCCACTTTCTCTCACTTCATTTTAGGGATATAAATTTCAGCTTGAGGAGTCTGAAGTGTTTTTCATTCCATGACTCATTGGTAGCTCATTAATATCTAGAAATAAGATGATTTGGGGCTGGAGAGATGGCTCAGAGATGAAGAACACTGGTTTTTCTTGCAGAAGACCTGGATTAGAATCCCATCACCCACATGGCAGCTAACAACTGTCTGAAACTCCAGTTTCAGGGGATCTGACAACCTCTTCTGACCCATGTGGGCATTGCACAACATGAGTGCACTTACTGACATGCAGTCAATACATGTGTACACATAAAATAAAATAATAAATAATATTTTTTAAAAAAGAAATAAGATGATTAGAGAGGAAAAGTCTCTTGGTATTGGCTATATCCCCCAAAGTTTACATGTTGCAATTTAATCACCACTGTAACAGTGCTGGAAGATGGGGGAGCTTAATAAAATATGACTAATCTGTTGAGGAATCTACCCTAGAAGTCAATTTGATTACCATGAACATGGATAATATGAATAGTGGATTTGTTGCCTGTAAATTTGATTCTCTCTTGCTCTGCTTCATCCTCTTTTATCATCTCACCTCTGCCAATGGAAAATATTGTAAGACAGTCTTTGCAAGATACTGACATCTTAGAATTGGACATCTTGGTCAATAGAATTGTAGAAATAAATGCCTACTATTTATAGGTTACCCAGCCTCAAGTCTTTTGTTATAGTATCAGAAACTGGAGTTAAAGCAGAATAAAAATATGGAAAGCAATAGAAAGAATCAACCTGGGGTCCTGAAGCAGTGTCTGGAGTACAGCTTTTCTCTCATTGACAAATTTTAACGGTCAAAACAGAGAATTAATTATTAGAGTTTAAGTGTATTGTTGAAAATAAATATTGCTTATAGTATAAAAATAAGATTTCCTCTAGAATTATAAGTGGGGATTGATGTAAAGACTGAAAGTGGTAGGTAGGGAGAATGGGCTGATATGATTGTGTATTTCATTCTGTTTCTAAGTTCTTTACTTTATTCTTTGTGGTCATACACATTGAGATAGTCTTGCATAAGTCATTCAAACAATCTAATCTCTCTAATTCTAGCATCTGTACAATAGGTATAGCAATAGTACCACAATGCTTTTAGAAAACTTATGCAACATTTCAAAGCCTGTTGCTCAAAGGCAAATAATTGTTTCATAGTTATGTTGTATGGGGAATATTCTATGCACTCAATGTATAGGCATGAATAAATCAGACAAAGTTTTAACTCCTAAGATTCTTGCATTTTAGTATACGTGTAGGTGGTTAGCAAGGTAAAAGAAGAGACATTCTCTATCTGACAGTGTTTCAAGATATTACAAAATGTTGGCTAAGATTCTAGACTGTGGGCCACATGCTTTTAAGCAAGGACTTAAATGGGTTTTGCCGAAAAATTGTCATTTACAAAAGCAAATAATTTTTAATGCATATCACTTCCTAATGTACCAGAGTACAATAAGAGCCAAAAAGCTAGGTCTTCATTTATATTGCTCCAAATGAAGAGCAATGTTTAAAGGTTAGACATTAAATTCATTAAAAAATATCATCAATTATATAGTATTAATTGTGATCACTGCTGTTATTTAACAAGATATTGGAATTCCAATATGGAACATTCAATAAGCTAAGAAACAATGATGAAATATGAGTAGATTACAAAGAAGGAGAATCCACACTGTAAAGACAATCTAAAACTGTACAGAAGTATTATTATATCAGTGAAAGTTAAGTAACTTTGACAGATCCAAGAAATAATAAAATATGACTGTGGCTTTCTTATTAACAACAACAAGGATATCATACAATAAAGGCATCACTTATTACCTGTAAAACTGTAAGACATTTAAATTAAAATGAGGAAGATTTTATGAAGAAAATTATAGACAATTCCTCAAAGACATTAAAGAAACATGAGCAAATTGAGCGACTTGCCATATTAATAGATGGGAAGATGATATGTCAGACATCAATTTATTCCCAAACAATTTGTTAATTCAGTGTAGTGCCAATCAAATTCAATACATAGAAGAAGCTTAATTCTAAAACTAAAAGAAGTTCAAAATGTTGTGACATGTACCCAGGACAAACTTAAAAAAGAAAGTTGTTACAGTTTGAATGTGAAATGTTGCTCTGGGCCTAGTCCCCAAAGGAGGGGGCTATTTTGAGAGGTTTGGGAAATTACAGGAGGTGAGGTCTAGAGGCTTGAAGCAGGTCATGGGAAGATACATGTCAAGGAGGACAGAATTTTGCTCTGAGTCCCTCTCTTCTCTGCTACTTAGCTGCCAAGAGGTGAGCAACTGAGTGCTTCTCAGCAAGAATGGCCGTGAACCTGCCCCACCAGGGCTCAGGAACAGTGGGGCAGACTCTGAAAACTCTGAAGGCCTGCATGAGCCAAAATAAATGGATTCTAATTTTAAATAATTCTGTTGGATATTTTGATACAGCAATGAAACGTCTCACTAAATAGTGTGCTGTACACCTTGTACTGTGGCCTATTTTAAATTATTGTTGAAATGTTAGTAAAGATGCTGGCATGGAGTCAGAAAAAGAGGCCAGTGGAACTCTCTAGAGAGTTGAAAAAAATGGCTAACAGATTTGATATTTGAAAGCAATAGCATTTTTTCTCAGTAAGTGCTGCTAAAGCAATCAGTTACATGGAAAGAAACGAGATTGCTAGCTTACACAAAAATAGGTTCCACATATGTTTAAGACATAAAGGTGAAAAGTAAAGCCCAAAACTTTAGAAACAAACAGAAAGGAATGTTTGTATGAAACTTGTAATAAAGAAAGGTTTTTTTTTTTTTTTTGGTCTTTTTGAGACAGGGCCTCCCTTTAGCCCCAGCTGGCCTGGAGCTCCTTATGTAGATCAGGCTGGCTTCAAACTCACAGAGATCCACCTGCCTCTGCCTCCCGAGTGCTGGGATTAAAGGCATGCTCCACCACACCTGGCAAGAAGCGTCTTTTAAACCCAGACAGAAGTATAAATTATGAGGATAAGGAAGAATTAAATATGCTACAGATTAAAAAAAATCTGTATAACAGAGAACACAGAGAAAAAGTGAAACTCTACTCGTCAAAGATGGAGGTATTAATGATAACATAAATGTTATGCAGTAGTAATTTCCATGAGAGAAAATAGTTCCTATAAATAAAATAAAACCAGAAAACCAACTAGAAAAATGTGTAATGGTAGGATGACACAGATTTTGAAAAGGAGCTGTGAGTATGCAAAATAGCGAAGATAGGATCAACTTAATACTAAGTGGAGTAAAGGAAATCAAATGAGAATGACCAATAACTATGAAATTAACAACTTTAAAATTTGGCAAAAGCACTGATTTTTCAAAACGATTGAGTATTTTAAGCTCTTATCTTCTGACATTCAGTCTGAATTGGAACAGACTCTCGGTATTCTCTAAATAACTTGGCAATATGAAATGAATTGAAGAGGTTCAAACCTTTGGACCTGATAATCCAGCACTAGCACATACACAAATGTTTCAATGTGACTCTCACAAATATATCAAGAAGACACATAAAAGTATTCATTGCATCATGATTCATTCACAGCAGTACTATAATAACCTATCAGAAAAAGAACACACATTAACGATAGCACTGCTAGAAGAAAGAACATGGTAAGGAAATTAGTAAGAACCATCTGTCTCACATTGATAAACTTCAACAACCATTTAAGGAAAAACATTAATACACACATAATGACAATGTAAAAGTTGTATGAAAACAGGACAAATGTATGCATGAAAGAAAATATAAAAGTAAGTATAAGCAGGCACACATGTAAATGGTAGTTACCAAATTCAGGTTTAAGAGGCCATTGTCATGAAAGTAGCAAGGATGTCTGAAAGCTACCTTAAGTGTACACTACAGTTTTCTTGCCTAGCCATTTAGCTGAATCCCAGGATTGGATGTAGGTTGTATCTTCCAGGCAGAAAGAATAAGTTATATGGTGCTCAAACACAGCTCTCCTCAATACCACTGACTGTCTAGCCCACAGGCTCAGGGGCATATAAACTAGCACCTGCAGATAATCCCAATAAACAGATAGCACCCCAAATCCTCGCTGTCCATGGCCATCAGTTTGTGTATTCTGCCACTGACAAGTCATTGCAGATAATATTTGACTTACTAAAATAAGAATAAATGGCTCTTAAGCAAACATGGCACCGTGTGAATGGTGTTCACTGAGTGGGTGCTTTGAATTTATTTATTTTTTCTTCTATATAATTTTCAGTTAAAAAATGGGAGCTGGGGAGATGGCTTATGGGTAAAAGTGCTTGCTATTTAAGCATGGAAACCTGATTTGATACTCATGGTAATCACTTAAACTTAAATGCAGCCCAGGATATCTCTAACCCTGGTGGTGAGTATAAGGGACAGAAACAGAAAGATCAATGGGGATAGCTGGCTATTAGCCTAGCCAAACTGATAAGTGACAGGTTCAGTGAAAGACCCTGTCTCTGGGAATAGGCAGAAAGGAATACAGCAAGACACACAATATATTCCTCTGACCTTCAGTACGTACTTTCATGGGTACAAACATCCATGCCAACACCTGCACACACCATGTACACATACACACTCACAAACAAAATAGAATAAAATAAAGCAAACTGCAATATTTGAGGAGATATACATATTTACCATGATTTAAATATTACATGTATTGAAACATCACATGATAATCCAAAATATGTGCAATTCAGGCTTTCACATATTAATTCAAAATTAAAATAAGAAAAAAACTACATCAGGAAGCATTATTTTTTAGAATATCCAAAGGCATTCTAAAATAATTTATTTAAATACTTTTAGAAACATTTAGAATGCATATTTTGTTCTTTCTGTCGTGAGTATTGACATTTAAAATATTTGTAAACATTTTCTGAAATATATTATCGTATACTTTGTTCTCTTTTTCTCTAAAAATGGGCTCTAAATTAAAGTGCTTGAGTGAAACCTAAGCTTCCTTCCTCAAAAAATTCAAGTAATTGAAGTAGTTTTTTCTATTAAGTATTTTGTGGCCTTCGCCTATCACCACAGCATACTAATTACTAATCTGTTCGCCTGATACATTTCCTTGGGTAGTAATTAGACGAATGCTAATTTTCTTTTCACTGATGGGAAACTCTACAGTGAGAGCCCTTTTGTGAAATGAATTGTACATAGCCTGCATTTCAAAGTGCACGTATAACTAAAACTGACAACAGCCAGTACAAAAATTATCTTGCAAAAATTACTTGCAGTTTAAATCATGATGCTAAAATTGGATGTTCATATTTACCTTTATATTCTAAATGAAACCCAGTGTAACTGACAGACCCATCACTCCGAAAAGCCAAATGCATGGTGTTTGAGCTGCTTTCTATTCTTTCCGGCAACTTGCTGTCTTGAAAACTTCCAATCAATGGGCTATTACTGTCGGGTCCATCATATATGTACAGGAAGTCATAGTTTGGTTCTATGCTAAAACTGAGACAGAAAGAAAATACAAATACAAATGATTATCACAAGGATATTTACACAAGTAATCATAGAATCATATATTCATTGTTTCAAAAATCAATAGGTCCCCAGAAAATCCAATGTAAAAATTTTTATGACAATAAACCTATGGAATATGACTATCAAATCAGTAGTAGGAAACGAGAAAAGTCATTGATAGCTTCAAATAGCTCACACTGAGAGCTTATCTGGAGGGGATCTGAGATTATAATTTGAGCCTTATTTCTGCCTCTTTTACCTACATATCCTTTTGAAAGTTACTTTTCATCAGCAAAGTGAAAGACAAAATAAGTTTTAAAAAATTCGCTCATGTATTTTATGTCGTAAAGATGCAACTATGCAGCTCTTTTCTTTTCTTTTGGAGTGTTTATATTTGCCTTGAGGTTCTAAAACTGAAGATTTAAAAATAAATCAACTCAGATTCAATCAGAAAAAAAACACAGGTTGCTTTAAATTACTCAGTGAAACATTATATACTATATTAGACATCTTGTTTCTGAAAGTATGTATATAATATATAAATACAGTTTAACATAGAGAAAAGCACACTAATACATTTTCAAAATAAATAATGATACAATAGTTTTTTTGATGTAGTTGTTTCAAAACAATAGTTGATTATTGATATATTTGTATAATAAATTTGCTTTAACCTTACAACTTATGGGAATTATCTCTTAGTATTCCTAGTTCCCATATTTAGAAAGTGGAACTAAATCATCAATTGATCTATTACCTGGTGTTATACAGTGGTTCAGAAAGAAGGAAAAAAATTGAACTCATTTGGATTATTGAGAAACGTCTACTAATTCATGATAATAAATGAAAACTTGTTACTGTTAAACCAACTTCAATAAGGAAACTCTTCTGTCATTAATCACTTTTGTACTTATGTGTGATTTCTTAGATGAAGATACTGCAAATATACAGAATTTATTACCAAGTGTCTACAAACATTTTTATCCTTAAAGGTTTTCTACATAAGAGAGATAAGTTCAACTACTGAGTTTATTAACGAATAACTAACTGGTGGTGAGGACAGATAGATGAGGATGGTGCACAGATTACCAGCCCTTTCATATGTGAAGTGGTCTTTAACATGAGAAAATTAGGAAAACTCAGAACTACTATGTTTTATTTAAATTGGTTGAGTAGCTTGCCAACTCCTACTTATTAATCTTAAATCTTGTCAGTAAATTCAAGACTTGAAATTTGGTACTTATTAATAATATAGACCTGAAATAAGAAGGTTAGGCCTGAGTTCATTTATACTTGTTGTAGGACAGAACCCAGCCTTTTGAATTTCCTCTCTTTCAACATTTGATTTCACCAGCAACTTCCTTGTCTATCTCCCTGTGGGGCCTGTGGGGATGATCAATGGAAACAAGTGTTCTACAAAGGACACAGCAGTATTTTCTGTGTGTGGAATGCTGAAAGTGGTCTAAGAGTTATCATAGGACATTTCTTCATATAGTCTCGGTTTGTGTGAAGTGATTAAAGTATTGATTTATAGCTTTTTTGAAAATAAAAGTGAAACAAATTCTTTTTTGTAGAAAATTTAAGGATCCAACAATCACACAAATATAGGGAGAATGGCACATTCTCACAAATATGGCATTTTCATAAATATTAATTCAGTCTTGCCAATAATCCTGTAATATAAGAAAAGGGATTATAATTTTCGGTTTGCCAGTGAGTATTCTAAAGCCCTGAAAATCCAAAGACCTCACTTAATAAATGACAGAATTGAAAATCAAATATCTCTCATGTATTTCTGGAAATATAGCCTTTTCTCCCCACATTATTAGCTGACTTTTAAAAGGAAACTAAGGGCTGGATAGATGGCTCAGGTTCGAATCCTAGCACCCATATGGCAGTTAACAACTGTCTGTAACTCCAGTTCCAGGTGACTTGAATGACCTCTTCTGTCCTCCATAGGCATTACATGGCATAGGTGCACTTACATACATGCAGGAAATACACACATATACATAAAATAAAAATAATAAATAAAAATTATATGAAAGGAAACTAAGACTTGTATCAAACATATTAATACTTTTTATTGTCTTAAGATTCCATTTCTTCAGTAACAACAATGGGAATAATTGTCTTTATTTCAGGAAGTTCTTGTGACAAAGTCCTGAAATAACTAAGAACTTCAACATCATTGCCTTGGTGTGAACAATTAGCTGTACAGCACTAGAAGTTATAGAAGTAGAAATTCTACAGTTTTCTTAAATGTTCATGACTTTAAATTATAGTTTTGAAAAGTGACTTCAGTATGTCAGAACATATTTTAAGTTTAAGTTTAAACATTTTGCATAAATACTAAGCACCAGTAGAATACTGGAGGTAAAGGGAGGGTTGTGGTACTTAGAGTTAACTGATTGATTACATCACTCTTGGTGAACATGAAAAATACTTCTAGTTAGAAAAATTATAGTGTTTTTAAATGGTACTTAACCTATTGTGTTGTTTTGCTCTGAGGAGCTGGGGACTGAACTCACCATCAAGTCCCTGCTGGGCAGTTGCTCTATCACAGCTCTACACTCCCAATCCCTCCCACTGAAACCTTAAATTGAAAGGGGATATCTTTTGTAATACATTATTGGTGTCACACAAGGAGAACCAGATGTATTCAAATAAAGAACTTACTCAGGGTAACAGAAATAACAATAGCAGAGCTAGAACTCAAACCCACCTGTCTTAGTTCCCATACAACTTTGTGCTTACGACTTTATTATAAAGCTTATCCTGTAATTTTACACTGGAAACCATGAATGTAAACTTTGGAATACTCCCATGTAAACCTCTAGCATAAAACCAGTTTTGTGACAAATCAACAGGCATGACCCATTGAATTCTTCTTAATTAGCTGGACTTGATGAGACAACAAAAAAGAAAATAATTAAGAATGTAGATCCTCCCCAACCCAGGACTACATGCGTTTTCAGATGGTAAAAAAGGGTTTTGGGGTGTAAACAAGACAAAAAACACTGAAGTACTGACCAGTTAATCCTGAAGTTTAAGAAAAGCTGAATTTTTGAAACAGTTATAAATACAGAGAAGGTAAAAAAAAAAAAAAAAAAAAAAAAGGCTTATAAAGAGACCAAAGTTTGTGATTCAGTAATCCACTGTACTTCTAGCCCATTCTCCTGTACTGGAAATCAGGTGATAATTCTCATCCACTGCTCTGCAGAATTATGCTATTATCAAGGATATGCATCTTGTCCACTGTGAAGTATTAATACTGATATTAATTTTCATAAGTCATGTATAGAAATAACTTACTTAGCACAAATGGAAAAATAAATTGACCAAAGAGATTTTGTAACATGGGAATGTGTAAGAACTCACCTAATAAATGCCAAGGAGATCACATAGTCCGTGTTGACTGCAATCTTCCAGTCACAGTCCCTGCTGTGCGGATATGGATGAGGGAAGTTTGGCGAAAGGATAAAGCCTGAAGATCCTGTTAAATTGCCTCCACAAGGTGCTTTAATTTAAACAAGCAAACAAAATACCTTAAGAGATTAATAAAACCCATTAACTGTCAAAATTTGTGAAAACATTTCTTCGAGGGTATATGAGATTTTGCACTGAATTCACTTTATGACTGGTTGTTGGGATACTTCACTGTCTTTCAAGAAAGCCATTCAAATGCTCAAAACAGTATAGAGAAGAATATATTGAATTTAACTGCTTTACCAGCTTTTAAAAGTCATGTGTACTCTTATTTGTGTTACTATTTTGTATCCTGTAGACTGAAAAACAATGGAGAGAGATAGAAGCATTGCTTCTCCATAATTACTAGAAAAGAAATCTGAAAGTTACTAGAGAAAAAAAGAAAGGAAACAGCAAAGCAAAAATCTCACATAGTTAATGGGTGAGTAAAGGTTGCATATCCCTTTAAAAAGCATGTGAAAGGTTGAGACAAGACAACTGTGAATTTCATGCTAGTGGGGGGTTACATAGTAAGACCCTGCTTCAAAAAATAGTAATGATAATAAATGTAAAAATAGGATTTGTGGTGCTTGGATTATTCTCACATTGTTCCTGGTATATTATAGTATTTGTGGAGGAAAGAATTTGGCAATAATTAATGAGTAACTGTAAGGGGCAATCTAAAAACTTGGATTACTTTTAAACATTCTTACATTGAAAATAAAGATATTCCAAACATCCAATTTACTGACTTGATATAAGTAGGCAATTATACCTAGTATTTCAGTTGTAAACAAAAGTTTCTAAAATCAGTGGAGAGACTCAACAATTTGCTAGTGAGATTCAGAGGTTCTTTAGGGAACATGACTATTCTCAGAAAATAAGGTCTTCAGTAGTGGGATTACAGACTGGGGAGCATACACAAGCACACATGTGTGTTATTGGAATTCTTACATGATCACAAGGCTTCCTAAATAATCAACATCTTTTCATGCCTGGGTTTTATTCTTATATAAAAGTTAGGACTCAGTCAGTCAAAAGGCAAACAGGTTCTTTTGATGGCAAAAATTGGATTTAAAAGAAGCTTCCCTTCCTTCCTTCCTTCCTCCCTCCCTCCCTCCTTCCCTTCCTTTTGTTTGCTTGATCAATATTTCAGCATCTCTGTTCTTTCCTATATCGACTTCAACAAAAATTCAATTTGACAATATTTGATATTCACCACCTTGTTCTCATTGCCACTACCCTTCCCTCTAGAAGGTGACCTCAGGTCCTGTGGCACTGCTTAGGCATAATTTATTCCTCACTGCTTTTACTTCCTGTATACTTTTTGTGGCATTTTGGGCGGTATGTTAGTCAATGATTAGATAGGAAACATCTTGACCTTCTGTACTCTTCCGACTTCAAATACAATGTGGGTCAATCAGGGGAAAAAGAGCACTCCTAATAAAGAAAGCACTCTCCGCCTGACATGAGTCCTTCTTTCTTCTCCAGAAGCTTTCTTCATTAACTGTCTTCCTTAAAGTCTTTTATCCCAAACATGAAATGTTCCTTATGACCTTTCCTTTTCAACTTTATTTTCTACCGATGTCCAAGTTTACCTGATGTTTAAGAAATCCTCAAATTCATTCTTTTTTTGTTTTAGAAAAACAAATTATTACAAGAAATCATGCTTCTCCATAATGTATAGTTAAAACTGACTCATAGCATAAACAGCCTCCCACTTTTTTCTTACCTATGACAAAAACTTCAAAGGTCTAGCTGTTCATCACCCACTTATCATTCTGTATAAAATTCAAGTCAACCATATTTCAGTTAAGCTTCCCTTTCAAACCTCAACTTTGTCCCATTGTCAGCCTTGAGCAGGCATATATTTCTGAAAATAGGCTGTAATCAGACTGCAGCATTTTCTGAGCTATCCAACCAGACTACCACTTCATCTACTCCCTTTTTTTTTTAGTTTTGGTGGGTCTCTTCTTCAGAAGAAAAATCCCTTCTGGCTCAGCCTTGTAATACCCTCAGAGCTCAGACCACAGTGCTCTCCCTGTTGTAATAGTCTCTAACTTATTCCAATAGTTTCTGATCTTCACATCTCCACATATGCAATAATGTACTTTAAAGTCTTGCCTTACTAAATTTGATTTGATATACCTAGATCTTTGGAAAGGAAAATCTAGCCTCATTGTCTTTTAACTATATGCTGTAATTACTTGTACAAAAAAATTCCAAAATATTCATCATGAGAAAAATAATCTTAAGGTTTAGAATTGTGTTTATTTTAAACTATAGTCAGACAAAATAATCTTTTGTTCTTGGGGATCCATTGTCTTTACTGGGTCTTTTTTTTTTTTTTTTCTTGCAATGCTCTCCTAAACTACTAGTTCTATCAGTATCTTTGATTCTAAAGTAAGCAATTCTTGGATCAACCTTAAATGACAAATTTGCAAGGATAAAGGAGATGTCTACATTATTTTCTTCTTAACTCCTCACTTTACATTAGTCACTGTGCTGCTTTCTGCAATTCAACTTTTAATTTTCTTCTAGTATATTTTCACAGACCTCAGTTTTTTAAAATTTGTTTTTATTGATTTTTTTGTTTTGTTTTTCATACAGAATATCTCAGACAATCTTAATCATCTTTATCCCCCTGTCCCCACTGGCACCCTTCCATAGCCCCCTGACTGGAACCCATATACTCTTTCATCCATGTTAAGGCCCACTGTCAAGTCCGTGTACCTAGACGCTCCCCAGTGCAAGTCCCTTCACTGAGGACCAGTCAGCCTATCTAGAGTCTCTTGTTTTAGGAAGAACAGTTCTTCCTCACATAGCAGTAATCAGTTGCCAGTATTTCTTCAGCTAAGATTGGGGTCTACTGTTTATTTCCCCTGTGCTGTGAAACTCTTTTATTTTACTTTCTAGCCTGGGCTTTGGTTTATGTTCCTTATCTAGTACTTCTAATTTTTATTCTGTTGCAGTCTTCCTTGTAGTCCATGTCCAATTGAATGACTTTATCTGCCATTTTTAATAAAGAGAAGACCACTTTTCCTGCCTCCTCCTACATATAATCTTTGATGAATTATAAATCCTATGTCTATGTATTTGTGTTGATGTCTACCTGGTAATCTATTGGTACAACAAGCATATAATATCTAAAATATCTAAACATCAAATCAATTTTGAGTCTCTTCCTTTGCCTTAGCTATTTGATTAACATTATCATCACCTGTATGTCTAAGTAAGGAGCCCGGGAGTTGTCACTGAGTCACTTCACTCATCAAGGACATCTTTCAAGACTCTACCTCATAGATATATTTCAGCTGGACTTGTCTTCCTTACTACCTACCATATTTCATGATCTAACTGACATTGACATTTTTTAGTCTCCATCAATTTATCATCCCCCAAGCATATAATCATATCACAGAAGTACAAAAGTCTGCAGTTATTTCTTAAAACCTAAAAGATGATTCCCCAGCAACATTACAGCTGTATGACCTGACCCCTACAGCTTCTGCAATCTCATCAACCATCAAGTTAGATATATAAATTATATTCAAAATATTATGAAAAAATGTAAATAAATTTATTTATATATGTTTGTGCAAGTGCGTACATGCTACCTCAGCCGTGGACAGGGGACAATTTGCAGGATTGATTTTCTTCTTCCACATGGTCCGAGGGATTAAATGCGAGTGTTCAAACAACAGATAGCTTCTTTACCTGCTGAGCCAGCTTGCCAGTCACAAAAACCCTTACAATATCATGTACTTTTTTTTTGTTTATGAAGTTCTTTCTTCCTGAAATGTTTTTTTTTCCTATCTACATGTATGTAATTTCACTTATGTTTGAATAAGCATCACTGCCTCCAGGAACTTCTTTCAGAAAGCTTCACAGTTCTGCTAGATTAGACTGGACATGGGGTGATTCACGTAGCATCTTCTGACTATCTCCCTTTCCCCAGACATGTTTCTTTTAAATATTCGATTCAGGTGTCAGCATTCCCAACAAACATGTAAGCTGGTCTGTCTTTTATATCGTGCTTTATACCTGGAATTCAGCAAGCGACATACTCTACAAAAGTTCATTAACTTGTAAATGGTTCTTTATGCTGATTGTCAAAGTAAACTGACTGAATGGATGGATGTGCAATCTAATGTGTAGGTTTATGTTCCGATGAAATCAACAGCTTAATTTGTGTTTAGGATTTTTAACATGAATGATATTGAAATGTGCAAAACGGTGCATAATAGCAAGTGCAAATACATACATGTTGTGCATAAAAGACCAGAATGATACAAAATATTTCTTGTGATTTTTTTTTCAAGTACTAAGGAGTGGGATTATATGTAATGTGTTACAGAATGGAAACAATTTTGTTTCAGTTTTCCTTATTTGCTACTAGGAATATTGTTTTTTGTATTTGTAGAAATTTTATACAGCTGTATGTACAGGTGTTATTCATGTGTATCCTTCATGAATAAAGATAAGGAAATTCATTACATATGTATGTAAGTGTCTTACTGTATATTGTCCATGATTCTACTTTTATTCAGGATTTAAAGGCTTCTAAAATTATTTTACTACATTATTTATATTATTAATGTTTTCTTTATATATTTTATAACTGTGGTTGAGTCTGAAAATGTACAAGAGCCAGAAAAACAGTAAAAATATCCGACATTCTAAATTCTAGACAATCAGTGAGTAAATAATACTATTTTCAAATATCTTCAATTTTAAATAGCATTTAGAAATCCATAGTTATTTTTACATGTTTAGTCACGAAGTAACTAAAATACAAGTCAAAGATACCCATGAATTAAATTAAATACCAGTAAGTTTTTTTGGAATTTTGACACGAACGTTTTGTTCTGAGTGTATTTTCTGTGAGGCAGTTACATGGGCAGCAACTGTGGATATATTCTACAATCTTCTTAATTTTTTTGCCAATTCAATTTTATTCCTGTCTCCTGTCTTTCTCAGCAGCCCACCCACGCTAATGTCTTTGTTATTTACCTTCATATTGAGTGCTGCTACTTTCCCTCTGGCAATGTCAAAGTAATCTTCACACTGTCAGTTTTGTTAGAATGAATTCTATTAACTCTCTAAAGACGACGTCCTTCTGTTTGGAACTTGCTATGAGGCTCACTTCTTCCACACACATTTAAAATGCTTTATGCTCCCAGGTCTGAGACACAGATTTAAGGAGCTTCTAAAAAGTTCAGGGTTTAATCTTTGGCATAGTATTTCCAATCACAGATTCTTTCTTATCAGTTTCAGGGGTCAAGTTTTCTGCAGCCTTAGCAATTTTTCAGATTCTTTTAAAAAGTTATTTTCACCCTCAGAGAAGCTCTAATGCATGTCTTCTCCTGAAACTATCTTTTCCTTCCAAAGGAGTAATGCACAGTACCATAATCCATACAAAAAAGCTGCACACCCTGCTGTATTTAAGTAAGGTTTAGTGTTCAACTTTCTTAGAATCAGGACCTGTTAGGTAAACAATATTGTAGTTTATAAATGGAAGTTTTTAATAGCCTAATTCAGAACACTTGAAATTTTTGATTTTTGAATTTTATTGTTTTCTGTAAGGTTCAGTATAAATCTGTTCAGTATTTTAGGACTGTACATTAAAAAATAATTTCATTATAATGCATCATTCATAGTCATAATAGTGATAATTCAAGTATGTTAATTACAATAAAGCAAGATAGTCTTTGGCAACTTTGTGGAGTTATATCTTTTTTGTGTGTGCAGAAATTCTCTTTATAAGATGTCATCATATTTTAGTAAATTAGAATATAAAATTTTAAATTTATTGGAATATCACAAGTTAACCAACTAGTAAATAAACATGTGAAAACCTTAAATATATTTAACACAATTTTGTCACTTTTACTTAAGAAGTTTCTTAAATTTTTTTTACCTCAGCTTTTACAGATTGTTTTAATAAATAAAAATAAATTGATACTTGATAATTTAAATTACATAGCTGTAAATAAATAAAATGTAAAGGGAGATATGCTTCAGTCTAAACTGACATAGCTATGTCATTATATTTTGGTATGCTTTAAAAAGTATTTTTCATTATATTGGTTCCTCATCGCGTGCCTCATTTTTAAAAGAGGAGTTTAAAACTACCATTTTACTACCCAGGTGCTTTAGGTCTTTGAACATGATTGTGAATGTTGTGTTTTAAAAGTTTACATATAAAATATAGAAAATTTGATATAAAAATACAGATTTTTAAAAAATTTAGTTTCATGAGAAGTAATGATAAGGACAGATAACTTCATTATTATATTGGCAAATTTCCAGTAGATAGGACACATTAAATGACTAATGCACTTGATTTTACAATTTTTTGATCAGATGTTACAACATGGAATAAAACAAATTGGAATAAATGAGTATTTGAATTAGTGTGCAACTGACAGAAGTATTGAAAATTCATTTCCTATTTACATGTGATTTTCAAAAATAAATCACTGTGAAACTATATTGAACATATACTTATAAGTTGAGTATAAATTAATCGAAGTAAGATTTTCTCTCTAAAATATGCTAAATTTGCATATGCCAAATGCTTAAAAGCATAATAGTGAAATGGTATAGAATCCTCTTTAAAGTTACTTATGGTAACAAAATACTGAATATCTAAATAAATTAAATTTTGAGTAGACCATAAGCACAGTTTAATAAAAATATATTACAAATTCAAGATGACAACCACACTATCACTTGAAGGAAAAGGGTTAGGATTAAAGCAATTTAATTATAGAGCAGATTTTCTTTATTCTTTTTAAAAGTAGTCATTTTTTTAAGCTCTTTTTCAGATCTAGGTCTGAAATATTTGTAACTTGATTTCTAGAGTCTGACTTGGGATCTGAGGATAGAGGATGAAGATAGAATTCAGATAAATGGAAACCTAGATCAAGGTCTTGCAGCTCCTTAGATAAAAAGAAAAGCTGATGTTCTTTTGCTATACCTTACTTAAATGAGAAATCTAAACTTTGACATTCTAACACAGATTTTAGTAAAATTTTCTTTTTTTAGAAAAATTAAGCATAAATACACTGTCAATATAGCTCATTTTAAATATACAGTCTGAATCTCCATAAATTTTAAAGTAAAAGGTCACTGTATCTAGGTAGTACACGAAGGATGAACAAGTTATTTTGAGAGCTTTGATTAATACCTATTTAAAGATATTTCTGATTATAATGAAATTATGGACTAAACCCACAGAAAATGGTAATAACCCTTTAGAATACTGTACATTTTGGGGGGAGTCCATGGTCCTCTGAAATTTCAGGCTCCTGTGCATAACTTTTCCAGAACATGGTACTTAACATCAATACCAGATTTTAACTATTGTATTATACTTATATAAAAATTTAAATATTCTTTGATCATACCTATACAGACTGGTGGGCTGGGCTGCCAGAAGTATCGATTTTCTACCTGAATGCAGGTTATTCTTTCCAGTCCTTGAAGTTCATATCCAGGATCACATTGAAAAATAACAGTGTCCCCAGGTTCTCGTCCATCTCCATTCCGCGTTCCATTCATGGGGACTCCAGGATCACGGCATGCAGTGGCCACAGAACCTATAAAAAGAGAGAGAGAGAGAGAGAGAGAGAGAGAGAGAGAGAGAGAGAGAGAGAGAAGCTCCAGTTATAGTATCACCATCAGTTTCATCATTCCAAACTCTAAAGTGTAACATTTAGAACCTTCATAACTGTGTACTCTTTGGAAACTGACTTTAAAAATGATTGAATCAACTTTAAAATACTTGCAAGATAATTTTTTTTTACTTTTTTGAATTTAAATAATCTCTGTGTTAACATATATTAAGAAGTGGTATAACATCTTAACTACTAAATACCAGACCTCTTAAAATTTTTGCATACTCTGTGCTCTAGTTTCACTCTGTTGCTGTGAAAATACCCCTACAAAAAGCAACTTAAGTGAGCAGGGTTTATTTGGCTTACAATTCCAGGTAACCATCCACTATTTGGGGGAAGTCAAGGATCTCAATCAGAGAGTTGCATCATGTCCACAGTCAAGGGAAGTCAAGGATCTCAATCAGAGAGTTGCATCATGTCCACAGTCAAGGGAAGTCAAGGATCTCAATCAGAGAGTTGCATCATGTCCACAGTCAAGGGAAGTCAAGGATCTCAATCAGAGAGTTGCATCATGTCCACAGTCAAGGGAAACAGAGAATAAAACTATTTCCTTGTTTGCCTGCTCTAGCAAGATCTGTATACAGTTCAGGGCCCAGTGCACAGTGCTTGCCACGTTCAGGGTGAGTCTTCCATTTCATCTCAGTTAAGGCAATTAAGATAGTCCCTCACAGGTATGGGGACAGTTAGTTCAACCTGTTCTAGACAATTGCTCAATCAAGAGTCCCTATCAAGCGATTATAGTTTGTGGCAAGTTGACATTTAAAACTAACGATCACACTCTGTTAAAGGCACTTTGAAGGAATTGAAAGAAAGTTATTCAATGGAGAAAATAATTTTTTGAGCTATCCCACAAAAGACTTATACTTACATTAGAGAGAGGGAAGGCAAGGAAAAGAAACAAGAACAACAATTCACAACTCAAAAAAAAAAAAAAGGATAAAGAAAAGTAACAATCTAAGTGCAGAATAGGCAGAAGAGCTTCTGAAAAATATCAGGTTCCGTATTGAAAGATATTCACCTTCATTAGCTATTAACAGAATGATAATCAAAACTAGAAAAAAGCTGTTAGGTCATCACATTAGACTTGCTAACTTTTAAATCAGAATTAATTACATATATTTGAGAACAATAAATGTTGACAAGTTTAAGGAGAAATTTGTGTTATGCACGTATTGATGGGAAGAATGAAAGATGGTAGAGCACTGTGATGGTTAGCTGTAATGTCAAATTGGCATATCCTAGAATCACATGGGAAGAGAGACTCAATGAGTTAGCATGATGTGGGAGGACTGTCTTAATTACGCTAAGACCCAACATACTGTGGGTTGTACCATTTCCTAGGTAAGGGGTCATAGCCTGTATAAAAGTGAAATCAAGCTGAGCACATGCAAACAAGTGAGTGAACATGCATGGATTAATTTCACCCTGCCATTGACTGATGTCTCAACTTACTACTGCTTTGACTTCTTCACAGTAATGGACTATAACCTGGAATTTTGATCTAAAATAAACCTTTATTCCCCTAAGTTGTTTAATAGATAATTTTATCATACTACAGGAAGAAAACTAGACAAGCCCTTCCATAAAGAATTGTTGCACACCTCCAAATTCCCAGTCTCTGGATCAGGCAGACAGATCTGTTCAGTCAGGACTCTGGTAAGAAAGATCAAGCTCACTGCCTCCCTACTCCATTATTCTCATCCATCCTCATCCCTTCCATTGACAGCATCTCTCACGGGGGGCTCCAATTCCTTCACCTCAAGTCCCAGGACTAGCTTTCCAAACTAGATTAACCAAATACCTTACCATAGATCCCTATGTCCTCATCCAGGCAGTCCCCTTACCACCAAATTCTAGCCTCCAGATCAGGCAGACAGACCTGGTCAGTCAGGACAATGACCAGTCTACTACCCAGCAAGAACTTGAAATACCCACTAGTTTTTCTTCCACACCAGAACAAAAGGTAGCTAAGCTATATAAACAATATTAACAGAACCAAAATTAAATTAAACAAAAGGAGAATAGAAGTTCCTGATGAACACATAACCAACAAAGAACATCCATATGCCCAAACAGCAATGCAAAAACAAACAATATGAAAAAACAGGAAAATATATCCCCAACAAAACCTAAGAGTCCTACAGAAGTGCACAGCATTTAAGAACCACCCTGTAGGCCCCCCAGACACAGAATTGAAAAGGCCAATCATAAACATGATTAAAGAACTTCAATAAAACACAAACAACTCAAAGAACTCAAAAAGGAAAGGCATAAACTTTGATGAAAGCCAAAGAGTTTACAAATATGTGGCTTAATGAAATATCAAAGCCAATTGGTCTGGAGGGAATATATCTCAACATAATTAAAGTTATATACAACAAACCAATAGCCAACATCATCCTAAATGGAGAAAAAACTGGAAGCATTCCCATTAAAACCAGGAACCAGACAGGGCTGTCCACTATCTCCACTCCTTTTCAATATAGTGCTTGAAACTCTTGCAACAGCAATAAGACAAGAGAAGGAAATTAAAGGAGTACCAATTGGGAAAGAAGAGGTCAAATTATCCCTTTTTGCAGATGATGATATCATATATAAGAGATCCCCAAAATTCCACTAGAAAATTGTTAGAATTGATTAATAGTTTCAGTAAAGTGGCAGGATACAAAATCAACTACAAAAACCAGTAGCCTTTCTATTTACCAATAGCAAGCAATCAGAAAAAGCACTAGAGGAAACCCTCCCATTCTCAATAGCCTCAAAAGAAATTTAGGGATAAATCTAACCAAAGACATTAAAGATCTCTACAATGAAAATTTCAAAACTCTAAGAATGAGATAGAGGAAGACACTAGGATATGGAGAGACATACCATGTTCATGGATTGGTAGAATCAACATTATGAAATGACAGACTTACCAAAAGCAATCAATGTAATTCCAATCAAAATACCCACAACATTCTTCACAGAGCTTGACAAAATCATGCTAAAATTCATATGAAATCACAGAAAACATCAGATAGCCAAAACAGTCTTGGGAAAAAGAAAAATGCTGGGGGAATCATACCAGATCTCAAATTATATTACAGAGTTATAGTCATAAAAACAGTGTGGTATTGGCACAAAAGTAGACACGTAGATCAATGCAACACAATAGAAGACCCAAATATGAGTTTATATAATTTCAGCCATTTGATATTCAACAAAGGTCCTAAGAACACACAATGGAGAAAAGATAGCATCTTCAACAAATGGTGATGGTAAAACTGAATCTCCACCTGTAGAAGACTGAAACTTGACCCTTATCTTTTACCCTGCACAAAAGTCAACTCCAAATGAATCAAAGACCTCAATATAAAACCTGAAACTTGGAAACTGCTACAAGAGAACATAAGCAGCATCTTCCAAGATATAGGCATTGGAAAGGACTTTCTAAATCAGACACCAGTTGCTCAGGCACTAAGGTCAACAATTCCTAAGTGGGACCTCATTAAATCACAAAGTTTCTGTACAGCAAAAGAAACAACTAAGGAAGGGAAGAGGAAAGCCACTGAGTGGGATAAAATCTTAACTAGCTACACATCCTACAGAGGAGTAATAATTAGAATATACAATGTCTCCAAAAAGAAAGAAATAGGAAAATAACTACCTAATAAAAAAGATGTGCAATAAACGTAAACAAAGTTCTCAAGTGAAGAATAAAAATGGCTAAAGAGCAACTTAAAAAGTGCTCAACATCCTTAGTAATTAGAGAAGGGCAGTTAAAAACCACTTTAAGATTCCATTTTACCCCAGTCAGATTAGCAAAGATCAAGAGGCAGAGGCAGATTGAGCTCTGTGAGTTCAAGGCCAGCCTGGTCTACATAGTGAGTTCTAGGATAGCTGGGGCTACAGGGATACCCTGTGTCAAAAAGACCAAAAAAAAAAAGACTCCAAATATTGGGGAGAACGTGGAGAATGAGGAATGCTTATTCACTGCAAGTGGCAGTGCAAACTTGCACAACCAGTATGGAAAGCAGTGTGGATAACCTGCAAGAAAACTAAAAATGGACCTACCATATTATAGCAGGAGGCCTCCAAAGATGGCATGAATTCAGAGCCCTGGGATTCAGCGAGAATTCACTTCACTTCTTGGTCTGCAAATAGCCTGCCAAAAGGAGCCTTCACCTCCATACCCTGCTTGTGAGCCCAGTGACTGCTGACAGACTGCGTGGCACCGACCAATCAGAAAACGATATGCTGACTAAAGGGACTTGGGGCGGAGAAAAGGGAAATATAAGGTGTGCCCCCTCCTGCATTAAATGAGCCTGCAGCACCTCGCCTAGTGCTTGCTTCTACCGACTCCCGGGGTCTGTGTGTTGTGACTTTGTGCCTCTTACCCCCCCCCAATTGGCAGGGGACCCAATCCAGATTAGGGTCTTCACAGCTGACCTGAGGAGAACCCGCAACACCTGGTGCCTGAACAGGGACCCCTGCCCACGGTGTTGGTGACACCCAGAACCTGGGTTCATTCAGTAAGTAGGCCCCTTTTCTTGCCTGTTTCTTCAGCTGCTCAAGGGTAAGCGAGTAGCCCCCTCCTCTGTCCTCTCCACCCTGTCCTCTTTATTGTTGGACTAGTTTGTTAGATCAGGGAGGCACACTCTGCCACATGGTCCCGAAGCCCACATGGGCACCTCTCCCCTCTCGGCTTGTCCTGGTGAGTTCCCATAAGGGCTGATCCACCCCGAACTCAGAGCCCAGGCTTTGGGTCACCCTGTTGCCTGTCCCGGAGACACCGTGTGAGTATACAGCTGGAGGTGTCATGGCCTCCAGAAGTCCCTCACTGAGCACAAGACATTCGGATCTGATACACCTTTACATGTTGGAGCAGTTTACATCCTAGTGGCTCACAGTGCTTCTTTGCTTCCTTTGTGCCCTCTTGGTAGTCACCCTCGTCTTCTACTTTTGTGGCAAATTCCCCTTTGCGAGACTCTCCCACAATGGGCTATTTACCACCACAATGCAGGAAACCATAAATGGCAGCACTCAAGGTGCTCCTTAAACCAGAGGGTTAAAAGTGAAACCAAAAGATATCGAACACTTTTGGGATGAAGCCACTAATTTGGCTCCGTGGGTATCCCCTGAAAACATGTGGGACCCTGACACGTGGATGTGGGTCCTCTTCCTAGCCCGAAAAAGGGAGGTCGGGTCAGGGATCACTCCCTGCATTGTTCGTACCGATCCTCCTAGCCATCATTGCTACCTTAAATCCTCCTCTCCTGAGGAAGTCATCTCGGCGTACAACAAACACTGCTGGGAGCAATCTAGTGTAGATCTGGTGATTACCTCAACCCCAGACCCCCGGATCCCCCAGACCTGGAGGTGAACGCCACCTCTGCGCCCACTTCCAATAAGGAAGGAGCTCCTTTGCCTATATCTCAGGATACTCTCCTAGAGCTACCATGCCCCAAAATTCCCCTACCCCATTACCCATGGAAGGAGTTAGTCTCTCCACCCCCAAGGAACCATCCCGCCCCTTCCCCTGCTAACGTGCCCCTCCCTCCTAGACCGCCCTCCTTATCTTTGTCTGCATTTCTGGGGCTGCCCACCCCACTTGCTGACCTCATTCTTATCCGCAAGGCAGCTGAGCAATCAGGCCCTGACTCCCCATATCTTGAAAAGGTTCTTCGCCAGTGGTCCTTACAGTTACAAACCCACTATGATTGGTATAGCTTACTAAAGGCAGTCTTAGAACCCTCAGTCTTTCTAAACTGGCATGCAGCCTATGACGATCAGGCTGAAAACCAGGCATGCCTAAATCTCCATTATGGCCCCAACATTACGTTGGACATGCTCACAGGACACGGACAACATACTGACCCTATCTCCCAGTCTACTATTGGCCTCCATGCTTATTTTCAACAAGTTTCTGACTTGGCCTTTATGGCCCTTAAATGTTGCTCTCCCCCATGAACCACAAGTCTTTTTCTGTAATTTGATTCAACAGTCAGGGGAGTCCTTCACAGACATCCTTACCCATGTCACCGAGCCAGTAGAGTGGAGGGTGGAGTCTGGACTGCCGAAGAG
>NW_008353031.1:432981-444663 GCF_000622305.1 Nannospalax galili
AGGAACCATCCCGCCCCTTCCCCTGCTAACATGCCCCTCCCTCCTAGACCGCCCTCCTTAAAGCCTCACCCACCTTTGTCTGCATTTCCGGTTAATGTTGGCCCCAATGCGGCGTAGCGTCCATGGCTGCCCACCACACTTGCTGACCTCGTTCTTATTCACAAGGCAGCTGAACAATCGGGCCCTGACTCCCCATATTTACAACAGGTTCTTTGCCAGTGGTCCTTACCGTTACAAACCCACTATGATTGGTATAGCTTACTAAAGGCAGTCTTAGAACCCTCAGTCTTTCTAAACTAGCACACAGCCTATGATGATCAGGCTGAAAGCCAGGCATGCCTAAATCTCCAATATGGCCTCAACATTACATTGGACATGCTCACGGGACATGGACAATATACTGACCACATCTCCCAGTCTACTATAGGCCTCCATGCCTATTTTCAACAAGTTTCTGACTAGGCCTTAAGGCCCTTAAATGTTGCTCCCCCCGTGACCCACAAGTCTTTCCATAATTTGATTCAACAGTCAGGGGAGTCCTTCACAGAATTCCTTACCCATGTCACTGAGGCAGCAGAGTGGAGGGTGGAGTCTGGGCCCACCCCAGAGGTGCTTATCAAACAATTAACTTGGGAGGGACTAAACATTCCTACTTCTAATGCTATTGCACCTGTCCACAATGATAACATTCACAAATGGATACTTGCTACTAGAGACTTGGACCCTAGGGCGGGCCCTATTGAGGCTTTGACTGCCTCCTTGGAGACTCTTTTGTCTCAAGGAAAACCAGTCTACTTTGGTGCATGGGAAGGCTGTTGGAACTGTGGGGGGCTTGGCCAACTTTGTAGCCACTGCCCAAGAGGTACAGTCTGCCCCAAGACTCGCTGCCCCAAGTGCAAAGGAGGTTTCCATTGGGCTAAAGACTGTAGGTCACAGCCTCAACTAGACTCGGCTACTTTGAACTCAACCTGGGGCACCCCTCAGCCCCACCCACAAGAGGGAAAGGAGACAGATATTATGGACTTTCCCAATCCTCAACCACTCCCCACTAATGTCCCTGTTCCTAGATGGATCTGCCATAAAGGGCCTAGTAGACACAGGGGCTAATGTCACCATTATATCAGAAACTGAATCCCTTAAATTCCCTCATTGGAAATACCAGCCAGGCCTGCCACAAAAGGAGTTGGCAGCACACAAGGTACCAAGTTCGTCACATGTCCAGTATATTGGAAGGACTTCGATGGGAACCAGGGCACAGTTACCCCATAGTAGCAGGCCTTCCCCATAACTTGTGGGGTCGAGACGTCCTAGAGGACATGGGCGTGGTCCTTTCCACAGATGACCATGCCTTTTATGATGATATCATGCTCCACGATAACTTGGGACTATCAGGGAAAGGACAACACCTTGCCCAACACCCCCAATCCTAACGGCCACTGCCCACCCAGGATCAACTCCAATCTTGGCCCCTGAGCCGGTCCCCATCACCTGGCTCTCTAATGATGTCATTTGGGTGGACCAGTGGCCTATAATAGAACCTAAATTATCTTCCCTCAAAAATTTGGTAGCTGAACAATTGAGACTTGGCCACATTGAGCCCTGGCCACATCGAGCCCTCTCTCAGTAAACATAATACCCCAATATTTGTTATATTAAAGAAATCAGGAAAATACAGACTCTTCCAAGATCTTAGAGCAGTCAATGCCCAAATGGGCGGTTTACCACACCCTACAGCTATCCCCCCATCCCATCATATCATAGTACTTGATATCCAAGATTGTTTCTTCCAAATCCCCCTAGCAAAACAAGATAGACCTCACTTTGCCTTCACAGTATGGGAGCCCAACTTTCAAAGAACAGCCAAGAGATACCATTGGAAGGTACTACCACAGGGTATGAAAAATAGTCCACAATCTGTCAATTATATGTTAATAAGGCCTTAACCAACATCCTCAAGGACCTAATTGTCATCCACTATATGGATGACATACTGCTAGGACACAAATCTCACAATACTTTACAGGCTGCAATACCCAGTCTGCTTGCTGATTTAGAATGTCTAGGTCTCCACATTGCATGAGACAAATTACAATACATCCAACCTTTCACATTCCTTGGTTACCATATAGATACTCTAATTAAACTGCTTAAACCTTCCATCTTTCAAAAAACTGTATATACCTTGACAGAGCTCCAAGAACTCTGTGGGACTATAAACTGGCTCAAACAATTTATACCAGTCCCTGACTTGGAATTCCGGGCCTTGTTCTCCCTGCTGGAAGGCCATAATTCATCAACTTCAAGGATCCTTCTCACCCTGTCAGCTAAGGATCTTCTTAATAAGATAGATCATATACTCTGGTCTGCGTCACTCCAACGTCATGACCCAGCAGAACCATTACTGGCCTTAATCCTCTGGACTAAAAATGGTGTCTTGGGGGCACTATGGCACCAAGACCTCCTAGTGTGGATCCACCTGGCTACTTTGGACCTAACTAGGCTTAGCTCTAAGTATGATATTGCCTTCAAGTTAGCAATTAAGACCTGACAAACAGCCAGGCACATATTCGGAAAGGAACCTGACAAATTTATACTGCTCTTTCCTCTTAAGCATTCTCAAACATTATGGGCAGACTCTCTGGCTTTCCAACTAATGATGTCCAGGTTCACGGGGGAGTTGGATAACCACACACCCCCAGATAAGCGACTGGCCAGCCTGGCTTGTTTGGAAATCACCACTCAGCCACACACTTCCTTCTGCAAACCCCCCCTACCTTTAGCTATGCTAGCCTTCTCAGATGCCAATAAGTCCCGTTATGGCACTGTCATTCAGCACATGGGAAAGGATGACACCTGTTATGTACAAGCCAATCCCAGGTCTGTCCAGTTGGGGGAGCTCCTGGCCTTGTTAAAAATCTTCCAAGTCTGCCAGACTGAGCCACTCAATATATTCTCCGACAGTTAGTATGCGGTTCAGGCCCTCAGATGTCTTCCCTTTGCTCAGGTAAAAGGCCACAAGGATCCCATCACTAGAATGATGAGATCTCTCCAGATTATCTTAGATAACAGACAATGGCCCTGGCACATCTCCCACATAAGATCACACACCAAGCTCCCTGGGATCTTGGCAAAGGGAAATGACAAAGTAGATGAACTTATTATGTCTGTAGAGATTCCTTAACTAGAACAAGCCAGAGTCTTACACCAACAATTTCACCTTTCTCCTCACAGTCTGCACTGCCTTCTACCCAGCCTACCCATCTCTCAATGCAAACATCATCTCTTTCTACTTCTTAAATGCCTTGTTCTTTGTTCACGCAGTCAGAGAAAATTCAATCACTCGGTGTATCAGGCCCTCAGAGCAGTACATGAAGATGATTTCAACCCTCCCTATGCAGCCCCACAGACTTGGCTTGACAAATGTATGAGGTCTTCTACAGATAATTCCCCACCTCAACTGATCCCCCAGGATGATACCCCTTGGAGGGCAGGTAGCCAATGACAGGTAAGATCCTATTGGGCTGAATCAACATAAGCCAGGACATGGACGTGTAAGTCCATGCTCCAATGACCGGTAAGGTTCATGCCTGAATAGGACAACCTAAGACAGGCAGAGTCCATGATCCTGGGGTCATCCTGAGGCAGAGCTGCCTACAGGCTCTCGCTGGATAGTCATTTTTAAAGAAAAAGCGTGGAAATGTAGCAAGAGGCCTCCAAAGATGGCGCAGACCCAGAGGCCTGGGATTCAGTGACAATTCACTTCACCTCTTGGTCTGAAAATAGCCCGCCAAAAGGAGCCCATGCCTCTGTACCCTGCTCACGAGCCCAGTGACTGCTGACAGACTGTGTGGCGTGGACCAATCAGAATACAATACACTGACTGAAGGGTCTTGGGGGTGGAGAAAAGGGAAATATAAGGTGTGCCTCCTCCTGCATTTAACGAGCCTGCAGCACCTCGCCTAGTGCTTGCTTCTACCCAACTCCTGGGGTCTGTGTGTTGTGACTCTGCACCTCTTACCCCCCCTAATCAGCAGGGGACCCTATCCAGGTTAGGGTCTTCACAGCAGGCCTGAGGAGAATCCGCAACATCATATGATCCAGAGATACCACCCCTTGGGATATACCCAAACAATGCATCCCACTGTAGTAATACCTGTACATCCATGTGTGTTGCTGCTCTCTTCACAATACCTAAGAAATGGAAACAACTTAAATGTCCCTCAACTGATGAATGATTAATGAAAATGTGGTACATATACTCAATAGAGTTCTACTCAGTAATAAGAAAAGGTGAAAGTAAGAAAAGATGAAATTTATGAAATTTGCAGGTAAGTGGATGGAGATAGATGTTATACTAAGTGAAGTAACACAAACACAGAAAAGCAATTGACATATGTTCTCCCTCATTTGTAGATTGTAGACTCAACCCTTATATGTGTGTAAGTTCTGATGTAACACCAGGAGCCAGGTAAAGGGAAAGGATACAGCTTCTGGGTTGTAAAGTAAGCATGTGTTTGGTTTTATAACTGCCTCAATTCTATTTATTTCTGTTCATATTTTTTACTGAGCTTTTTAAGTTTCATACAACATTGCCCACTCAAACCAAGACCTCCATCTATGTCTTCCCCTATTCCCCCACCAAGCTTTATGGACTCTCTCATACTAGTCATTCAGGTGTTTGTACCCAAATTCCTACTTTTGTTTCCCCTGGAGTGTAGTCACCCCATCCAGTGGTCGTATATAAGTCATACTCTCCTCTACCCAGCATCAATCAGTCTCAAATAGTTCTCAATCTAGTGCTGGTCTGCCACTTATTTCTTACTTCCCCTTTGGGCCCTTGTTTAATTGAGCTGACATGAGTCCCACACTTGACTCCACTGCTGGCTGCCACAGGATCACATGAGCAAGCCTCCAATGGCCTGGAAGGCTCTACCTCCCTGTGTTCATGAATCAGCCCTGGTTTTTACTATCTTTCTCCCTTCTAGAAACAATAACCAATGACTAAAATAACCATTTAAGAAGTTATGTTACTTTTCCTAGGGCATTAAGAGTCAGAAAATGTCACATAATTAGTATTACTATTATGAGCAATTATTTAAATTTATAATATTTTATGAAATTGCTCATATAGTTTAATATCAATTGATAATTTCTGCCAATAATATTTTTCTCCATGTTGGATAATACAACTCTCAAAGTATATAATACTAATTTAAATTGTTTTTTGCTTTTACTACATAAATGTTCATTATACCTAGGATATTCTCTTTGGATGCTATCTAGTCTAGCAAGTATATTTAATACTTATATAGAACAAGACGTTTGTTCACTTAATTTGTTAGAAATGTTTTTAAAAAAACAAACTTTAAAAAATACATATCAGGAAATAGAATGTTAATCACTAATGTATTAATACAGATCACTTGTTTTCCTTCATAATGTCACAAATTTAATTATATGTATCTTTGTCCTAACATGCTATAAGTATGTCATTCATTTGTTCTTTTTGTTGATTTGAATATGTATTATAAGCAGAAATTCCAACAAATGTAAAAGGCCTTTGTGGGAAGCGGGCGCGGCCGAGTCGGCCAAAGATGGCGCCCTGGCTGATCGCCAAGCCTCGCTACCCTTGCTTGTTACTCCAGAACACGCAAGCGCAATGCGCCCGATCATGTGCTGCCTGCCTGATCTATGACATCCTCGAGCATGGTCTGACTGTGTGGACCAATGAATTGTCTCCACCGCTATATGCTGCATGCATGCATGGTTGTGATTGGTCCTTGAGGAAGATATAAGGGATTGTGCTGCACAACAAAGTAGGTAGAAGCTTGAACCCTGCCTTGGTGTCCGTTTTGTCCTTGCCTCGACTCTGCTGGTCGGAGTCGCGGTTAGCGGCAGGCCTTAACAATTTGCTTTCTCATTTGTAATGTCATAAAAGGAACATTCTGGGGAGTGAATTGGTTTATATGCTATAATACGAAATCTAAATTAGACTTGTCTCACAAAATTTCATGAAAATGACAATAGAAGATGGCATTCCTTACTTATTTTCTTTGTCTTAAATGGATTGTCTATTTTATTTTTGTTAATCTAGAATGGGAATTATCAACTTGTTAGTCTGCTATACAGCTATAAATTTTGTCCCTTATGCCATTTGATCATTCAATCGTAATGGTTATAATGGAGAAAGTATGCCTAGATTCAAGTGTTGTTAAATAGGAAACCTTGTGAACATTTAATGTTGCCTGGGCATGTTCTTCCTCTATAACACTATGCTCTGAGTTGCATTTCATTTCATTCACAAGAAGTTTGGGTATTCCTAATATCAACATTTTTCTCAATGAGAAAATATTGTTGTTTAAAATGGCTGATGAACACCAAATTCTGGCAAGGATGTGGAGAAAGGGGAACACTCATTCATTGCTGGTGGGATTGTAAATGCATGCAACCACTATGGAAAGCACTGTGGAGAGCTTTTAAAGATCTAAAAATGATATACCACATGATCCAGTTATACCACTCCTTGGCATATACCGAAAAAACCCATTCTACTGTAGAGACACTTGTACATCCGTTTTTATTGCTACTCTTTTTACAATATCTACAAAATGAAAACAACCTAAATGTCTCTCAACTAATGAATGGATAATGAAAATGTACATTTTACACAATGAAGGTCTACTTAGCTGTAAAGAAAGAATTATGAAATTTGAAGGTAAATGGATGGAATTAGAAACTGTTATACTATGTGATGTACCACAGACTTAGAAAAAAAAGGGACATATGTTCTCCCTCATACCCACCAGTTCCTTATATGTGAGTATATATCCTGATGTAACCACAGGAGGAAGGAAAATGGAAAGTAACCATGGGGGGAAGGGAAAGAATGAGCCCAAGAGAAGGGCTTGGGCTCTTTCTTTCCCTTTCTCTCCATGGAAAAGAGAAACTTAACCAGAAAAGTATACTCCTCACCACTCATCAAAGAAGTTTCTTTTGCAACAGATGGAGACTATTCAAGATTTGCACAACTGGTCACATACAGAGAATATATGTCTGAGAGATGTCCAGCCTTAAGTGACACATCTACAGTGGAACCTCTACACCTACAACTCATGGAACACAGTGTAACAGGGGGTAGGGGGAATACTAATACATCCTTTGACTTTCACCTGCAAAGCTTCCCTGCACAACAGAGTTAAATTCTCAAAGATGGGCACAACTGACCAAGTTGTAGAGAATGTCACTGCAGAGTGCCTGTCCCTGGATAGGACTCTTGTATTAGACCTCCTCCACCCATGGATCAGGGACCACTGAAGAAGAGGAGGCACAAGATTGTAAGAGTCAGGGTTGGTGAATGAATAGAAGGAAGCAGAGACTTCCAGGCCTCTGGGAACTTACTCATATGAACTTGCAACAATGATGACAGCATGCACAAGACTCATGCCAACTCAATCAGACAAAAACCCAGCTTAGAACTGGGGAAATGGGCAGCAGACTCAACCTTAGTCGAGGAACTATTGGCAACTGAGTGCTGTAGGATGTAGGAGAGTTGATTTTTTTTTTTTTTAAGAGTGATTCTAGATAAGCTGACTAGACTCCAGTGGATGAATTTGCACCTAGGGACATGTGGGTACAAGTGCTTGATCAGATATGACAGAATGCATAAAATCTTGTGAGGGGCCTCTGGGAGTGCCAGTGGTGGAGGAGGTCTAAATATGATTAAGATATATTGCATGAATTGCACAAAATTTTTGAAAAAAAAAACATAAATTAGTTGATAAACTTTCCCAGCATCATGTAGATGTTAGAGATAGTCAAAGTGAAAATCAGATATGAGACCATATCCAAGGAATATTTCCTAGATAGGATTGATAGAGTGTTTATAATAAAATGTGCTGACAGCAAAAGTTATGATATAAAGCTCACTGACTTAACTGTTTAAAAGGAGATTTCTAAAACATGTAATTAAAATTTAAGAGTCATTTTAATATCAGAAGAGAGATAATCTACATACCTTTCATTCTGATTAGAGTAGTTCTAAAGCCTACACATTTAAGAATAGGGATGTCCTACTTACATCAACATTTGAACAAATATCAACATTATAGATATTAGTTTGATCTTTGAGGTGCCATTGATATATAGCTGTCAAACTGATTAAATTTATGTTCCTAAGAAAAAAATAAGAAATTCTTCTTCAATATTTAAAGGATTTAGAATAGAGAAAAATAAAATAATGAATAAAACAATGATCACTTTCTGTTAAGAGCACATAATGTACATGACACTTAGTGGCTAAATAATGCTCTAGTTTAAAATATAAAAACATTTTGAAGTATTACTATATCCCCATTTTCAAGTATATAAAGTGAGCAACAAGGATGTTAACTGCTAAGCAGAATAGGGACTGAACTTAGACAGTGGTGAAATGCCTTATCCTACTATTATTCATATTTTTTTCAATAAAAATCAAGGTTTTTAAAAAGGCTGATTGGGTCAGTCAGATGGTTCAGTGAGTAAGGTTTTTTTTTTTTTTTTTTTCAATATACAAAGCCTCATAACCAGAGTTTGATCCCCAGAATCTACATGGTAGAAGAAGAAAAGTGACAAGTTGTCCTTTGACCTCCACACATGCACAGTGGTATGTGTGTATACACACACACACACACACACACACACACACAAATACACACACACATAAATACACACACATTTAATATATGTGGAACTTTTAAGAAGAAAATATTGAAGGAAATATGAATGAAAACATCAGCACTACTGAAGGAAATTTTAGTAATGAAATTTTGATTACAAACACAAATTAAGGCTAGAGATGGCTCAGCACTTCAGGATGCTTGTTGCTCATGCAGAGGACTGGAATTCAGTTCCCAGCATCCATATCAGGTAGCACAAAAGTGCCTGTAACTCCATCATCAGGAGATCCAGTGCTGTCTTCTGGCCTCCCCTGATGACTACACTCACACACATATAATCCACATAGAGACAAATGCATACACATGAGTTTAAAAAAGTAAAAATAAATAAATAAAATGGTAGAATTGAAAGATTCATGACTCAAATAAAGATCACAGTAGAAGGCAACATCATGTAGACAGAATAGAAGGGGCTAAAATAAAAAGTAAAGGTACAGAGAATTTGCTCAATAATATTAGAGTAGAAAAATTCCAAAACCAAGAGGAAAATTGCTATTTAAACAGAAGAGGTATTTAGAACCCCAAATATGTATGGATGGAAAATAATCTCTCCATGACATGTAATAGTCAAGATGTCTGAGGCACAAAGTAAAGAATAAATTAAAAACTGTAAGATTTCTATATTCTGAAAAGGTATAATTTAAAATGGATGGATGAATAGGAAAATTTCAGAAAAAGTAAATACTAAAGCAGTTCATGATCTACAAGCTAGCACTGTAGACACTGTTTAAAGGAATACTATGTACATATGATTTAAAGGAATATAAGAAGAAAGCTAGTCTTGATAATGAAAGTATAATTAAGAATACATTTTGTGAGCATAATAGATGAACAAACAAGATCTTGGAAGGAATCTATGTCCAACTCAGTTAACTAAAAACCCCTAAATCAAAAAATTACAAAACAAAGGATCAATGAATAACCAGCCAATCATAAAAAGAACAAATAAAAATTACTTTCGTTAGCAAACTTCTCATTATCATTAATTTAAATATGCATAGTCTCAAATCACCAAGACACAGACTGGATTACTGGACTGAAACAATACTTGTTTTCTAGGACAAACACATCTCACTGGTAAACACCCCAGGAGATTAAGAGTCAAAGGACTGAAGTCAGTCTGTCCTGTGAATGCAAGCCACAATATGCTGTAATAGTGCTTCTGATTTCTAGTAAATTGGCATCAAACAAAAATTTGTCAGAAGAGGTGAGGAAGGCCACTACATAGTAACAAAAGGAAGAGTTCAACAACTGTAATTTTTAGGTTTTTTTTTTTTTAATTTTTATCCTGCTATGATCAGTTAATAGAGGTCAGGCACTGTGGTGCACACATTTAATCCAAGTATTCTGGAGGCAGAGTCAGATCTCTGTGAGATCGAAGCCAGTTTGGTTTACATAGCGAGTTCCAGGTCTGGTGGGGCTACAGGGAGACACTGTCTCAAACAAACAATCAATCAAACAAAGAAAAAAACCCAAAATAAACCAACAAACAAAATATAGTAATTATAAATATTGAAAGGCCCTGAATTTTATAAAACAAATATGTACATAAAAAACACATATTTCCAGACACAATAGTAGTGGGTGATTTTAATACCTCATGCTCATCTTCAGACAGGTCACCCAAATAGATGATTTATTAAGAATCTTCAGTGGTAAATTATACCATAGATCAAAAGTACTCAACAAATTTCTAAAGAGTATTGCATACACACTACGTGGAATGTATAGCCTTTGCAGGCCATGGAACCTACATCCAAAACATTTTCTTTTTATTTTATGTGTATAAGTGTAATGTCTGCACATATTAAGTGCACCCATATCCTTTAATTCTCATAAAGGTCAGAAGACGGCATCAGATTCCCCTGGAACTGGAATTAGGGATGTTTGTTAGTCAACATGTATGTTCTGGGAATCGAATCCAGGGCTTCCACGAAAGCAGCCAGTGCTCTTAACTGTTAAGCCTTCTCTCTAGTCCTGGAACCTACTTTCAAAAACACCACATTCAAGATCAAAAAGAAAACTTTAAGACAAAAGAAAAAATAACTTAATCTATAAAATCGGATCAAAGTAAAATAAAACTAAAAATTAAACACACACACACACTCACACATATACACACATGAAAATTTACCAGTCTTCGAATGGATTAATAAACTGAATACATTGTTCTCTAAAGTATAAGCAAAATAGTTGCCTGTAGTAGACCTACACAATAACAACACAGCTGGCTTGCCAACGTAGATGGGGGAGTTTCACAAGGCTTCAACTTTATATGAAAAACTACAGGCAATGAGAGGAAAAATTAGTTTTATCCAGAGACATGCTCCCTGCTAGGTTACCAAATAACAAGTGGTCAGTCAGTCCTACACACAGGTATATACAAGCACCACTAAATGTATTCAGTGGGTTGTTTATATGTGGACATCTATGAATATTTATTTAACAACAATAACTAAAGAAAGGTCAGGAAATTGTGAAGGAGTAGAAGAATTATGGGAGGAGTTGAAGGAGAAGAGGAAGGGTAGAAATGATGGAAAGAGTACTCATGTATAGCATTATCAAAAATTTTATTAAAAATGGATAAATACAAATAGCCAATGAGTATTTGAAAGAATACTCATCAGGAAATGTAAATTAAACCTTTTTGATATTTTATTTCATTGCAGTCAGAATGGTAAATATCAAAAAAAGAAATTAACAACAAATACTCACAAGGATGTAAGGAAAGAAGTGCTTTATACATGACTGGTTGGAATGTAAATTTGTGTATCCGTTATTGGAATCAGTATTAATTAATAGAGTTTTCTTAAAAAGTGAAAATATAATTCTGTATGCCCCAACTGTGCTGATCCTGAGTATTTACCTGAAGAAAGCAGTCTTAGGTCAATATCCTATAAAGATCCTTGTATATCCATGTTTATGGCTATGTCATTTACAATAGGTAAGAAGTAGCATCAAACTAAAT
>NW_008353031.1:444832-454755 GCF_000622305.1 Nannospalax galili
TGAATATTTATATATATGTTTGTATTAAAAGTAGAAAGTTGACTATGAGAAGAGGGAGATGAAAAAAGAGGTTAATAGAATTCATGTGACATGAAAGCAGAAGAAAAGACTTGGGGAGCAGGAAGAGGAAGTAAGGGATTCAGGGAGAGCAAGTAAGGGATGAAGGAGAAAAAGTGTTGGGGACCCCTGTTGTGTAAAGTAGCAGTCTCTTCATGACCGGATAGCCCATGGGCTCGGCCTCATATGCAGAGACTCCTTTTTCAGCAGGGTGCCTTCCTGGCATCTTCCTGACTCATCTTTTGAAGCAGCCATCACAGAAACATGGCCTCCGGCTCAGGAACTGCCAGCTTTTTCTTTGCAGTCTGGCAGCCTGGCAGGAGCCCACTTCCACGTGTAAATAGGGGCTCCCACAATGTACCTGTCAGCTAAGGTTTTCACCACTACCCCCACAGTATAAAGTATCCTGGTTTTCCCTCAATAATCGGAGCTGGAGCTGGATTACTAAGACTTGGAGCCAAGCTGAGTCACTGAATAAAGAGCTGTAACACGGACTAAGCTGAGTCCCGTGTCTTATTGCCTATGATCCAGTCTCTCCAGAGAAAGCTGTTTCTTCATAAGCCACGACTCACGGAACCCTAGCTTTCGCTGTCCTGAACCTTCCCGCTGGATCCGGCAGATGATGGATCTTGCATCTCGAGGAAGTGCACGAGTGAAATTAGGATGGGACTGGACCGGGCCAGCCCTGGTAGCAGAAGCCTCAGCAGCGCGGAGAATCAGGGACACGCCAGCAGCGTGGAGATCCGGGACCCAAACGACAGACGCGGTGCGGGACCGCCACACTCCCAGGTAGACACAGGAGACCTGCCCCACGCCCAGCAGCTGGCGCTCCGTGGAACCCCGCACCCCCATAAAAAAGTATAATGACACATATGTATGAAAATGTAAGGGTGCACCCCATTACTTTGTTGCTGAATTAGGGACAAAAGGACAATAGAACTTTTCCAACATCTTGTAGGTATTCAGTGGCAGCTAAAATGAAAAGTAGATATGTGACAATATCTCTTTGGGTTCCTTTATTATAAAAAAAAAAAAACAAAATTCTGCTGATACTTTTACCACAAAGAGAAGTTCAAAATTATTCATGACAGCATGAGTTGTAACTGTTATCCACAATAGAAATAAATTTTGTCTATGTCTATATAAATCCAAATGCATGATGTTTAAGTAATTATAAAGGTAAGGACATCTCTGCACTGATTGGCTAGTCACTATCTCCGTCTTTCTGAACCCCCATTTTCTGTTTCATTTCCTTCCTTACATTTCATTGAGAAAGCGGGAACAAGGTAGAAGAAGTGCCTTGTCCTTCGCATCGCCAGCCTTTTGACACCTTCATTCATGCTTTCTGTATTCCAAATGGAAAGGACAGATCTACCTCTTGTGTTGTGCTTATAAATCCCTCTTTAGTTCTTAAGGAATTCTTTCCTAAACCGTTCTCATTTCTTTTCAATGTGTTAGATCCTTAAATGCTTGTAAATATAACATATCATCCATCTTAGTCAAACTAAAAGAAATATGAACATCAAAATCAAGTTACAAATTATTAACTTAGATGATGGCACTATCCTCATTCACTTCCATTCCCCATTTCTCTGCTTTGTCTCATTGAAAACCTATTAAAATTGTTTCCTAAGTTAGCTCTCTATACTGCTATCTTTATATCTGTCATCAGCTGTTCATCTGTTTTACTAAACTGCCTTTTCTGAAGTCCAGGCCTCAAATTGCAATGGTAACTTTTGTGTCTTCTTTCAGAAATATTTCAGCAGTGTTTGTCAGAGCTAACCAGTCTTTCTTCTTCAAACACTTTCCTATCTTGGCCTCCAGTTCATCAATCTGGATTTTTTTTTTTTTCTGGCTTATTAGCTGCAGCTTTTTGGCATGCTGTAACTACCTTGCTAACCTGATGACTGAAATTTGGTGCACCTGAAGATTTAGTCCCAAAGGTACTTCTTCCTTGGACTATCTTAGTTTCTTTCCTGGGTTCTAGATTAATTTACGTAACTATTTAATATCTTTACATAGATATCTGGCAAGTTTCTCACCTCAAATCTCCAAAATATTCTCAAAATTATAAAATATCTTAATTTTCTAATTTGGAAAGCATAGATATAAATAAAATTCAAAATAATATCTTTGTGTTTCTTATATTACTAATATCATTGCAAATTACTCTTAGATTTTTATGATAACTAGGTTTGAGTGATACCATTAGAAATCAATTCATAAAAGAATGGAAAATCCCTGGCATAAGAAATAGAATGAATTTTGACAAAAACATGAAGATAATATTACTCCTTTCTGCTTCTGTGTATATGAGTGTATATGTATTTTATATGTGCCAGTGCTTGTCTATATGCAAATATGTATGACTACATGTGTACATGTGCATATGTGTGGATTCCAGCGACAACCTGGGGATTAATTCCTCAGGTGCCATGTATATCTCTGCCTTCTCAGTTCTGGGAACACATGCACATGCCAGTGTGGCCTGCTGTATTTTACTTGTGCTCTGTGGGTCAAACTAAGGTCTTAGTGGTTGTAAGGAAATCACTCTGTCAACTGAGCTATCTACTCAACCCTGTTCTTTTTTTAAAACTGTAATGTATATGGTGGCATTTTTCTAACAGAATGAGGTTTTCTATCTGGTTATTCTAAAACGTTAGAAATAAATTCCCTTTGGCAAATTTTTACATTCAAAAGGAAACATCTTTTATTCCATTAAAAACTAATTATTTAGACTGATTTCATTTTTTTGACATTTTCATTACTCATAGTGTGAATAAATGGATATGGAGAATAATATAATTTCATAACTACTTATTATATACAATAGAGTAAATTCCAGATATAATACTCCCAGTACTGAAATTCTCTGCCATATATCATTGCAGAATATTTTGTGTTGTATTTGTGAGTTTAAGTATAAATTTTTTCCAATATATCTTATTTCATCAATGAATTAAATCCACTGAGAATTCATTGCATTTGTTACTAAGTATATGTGACTTTAAATCATTCTTTAAATCATTCTTCCAAGTATGACTGGAAGGAGAATCTTCTAGAAAAGTTAAAGTAGTTGATTCAATAAATACTTGTGAAAAGAATGAATAAAAAATAAAAAGTATTCAGTAATTTAATGTGACTATCGACATGAAGGCATATTTAAAACAATGAGACATTTTCTTATTCCAACCACACAGAACAGACATTTGCATTTTAATTTGCTTCAGTATAGTCAGGATAACCTGAAGTTCCTCTCCAAAGGAAATACACAGCACTACTATTATATATTTGTATATCCTTCTATTGTAACTTTTCTGTGCTCTAAGAACAGGCATTCATATTTTGTCATTGTTTCCATCTAACTGAGCATATAAGTTCATTAGAATTTTACATTTCCCTTAATACATATGTCACAGTCCTAACAAGCACATTTTATTTACATTTATATTTACTTGAACAATTATTCAAATACGATGTCTAGATTACTATTTAGTGACCTGGGGAAAACGAACACTACCATTTTTTTTCCTCAGGAAGATGTATTGGGTAATATAGCAAAATATAAATATACTCAGAACATTCCTCAGTTCTTACTGGTCATTTCTTTTTGGAAATTTGGTGATTTGTAATAAAACTGCTTATATGAAGACATTTCAAATAAAAAAAATAGATTTGATGCAGTTGAATAAGAAATGCTGTGAGAAGAGAATTACACTGTGCTGCATGAAGAAAGGAATATTGATCAGATTGTCTTAGTTATCTGAATTTTGACTGCCTTAATTAGAATACTGGCATAATAATATGTTAACTCTCTTTCCCAGAATTAGATAAAATTTAAAGTTCTATTGCAACAATTATACACACAATTGTATGAAATATCAATTTTAGAATAAAGATCAATAGATTTAAATTTTCAATTGTAGCATACTTTCTCAATTCTTCAGGAGACTTTCACAAGGTCATAGTCTAAATTTGGCATTCACAAGACCTTATTGTCTCCTCTTCTGTTATATTGCTCTACATTTTTGTATTGACTAAAGACTGACAGCATATTCTGCACCTCACCCTCTATAGTGAAGGCAAGTTGGGTAATGGGAATATGCAGCCAAGAAGAAAATCCCATCCAGAGTCAAATCAATGAAAGAAATATATGATATGCAGATGGTTACCTAGAGGTAGATTTCTCCCTGGAGAATTTTGCTGTTGATTGAGCCCTTACTTTGTACATGACCCATCAATTTTATAATATGTTCAAAGCATTATTAGATCTATACTTTGCCAGCCACACAGGTATGCGACTTTCTGCTGAATTTCATTATGTGACTAAAGATACATCTAATGATATGGTGAATCAGGTTAAAGCACACGACAGTGTGACAGATTCATCCCCATAAACCCAGGAGAAGTATAGACTTGCTTAATGAATTTTATGGAACATAAACCTCAAAGCTAGTGCTCTAACACGCTTCCAAGTACACATAAATCATACATGTATTTATTTTGTCAAATAATGTTGAACCAGAAAGTATGCTTGATGTTGGAGTTAAGTATTAATAATAAATAATTCCAACCCCCATTGATACATGAACCAAAGTGGGAATCAAAGTACTATTACTTGTACAAAAATGTTTTATTGAATTTTTGAGTATTTCATACAGTAAATCATCTTCACACTCCCTTCCTCCTTCCCCATTCCTCTTTGGCACCCTCCCATAGTCCCCACCACAAGAGTTCATATATTCTGTCATTTCTGTAAAGGCCTATTCTGTAAAGTTAATTTCCTGAGATGTCCCTAAGTGCAGGCTTGTCCACTGGGGTTTATTCAGCTTATCTAGAGTCTCTCCATTTGAGAAGATCAGTTCTTCCTCACCCAGCATCCAAATGCATCAAAGACTTCAGTGCAAAACTTGAAACTCTGAAACTATAGGCAGAAAACATTGGCAGTAACCTACAAGATATAGGTGTAGGAAAGGACTTTCTAAACCAGACACCAGTTGCTCAGGACTTAAGGTCAACAATTGCCAACCGATTCATTAAATTAAAAGGTTTATTTACAGCAAAAAAAAACAATCAAGAAAGTGAAGAGAAAACTCACAGAGTGGGAAAAAATCTTCACCAGTGACATACCGGACATCTCTGGAGGTTTAACATCCAGAATATATAAAGAACTCAAAAAACAAAGAATCAAGAAAACAAATAACCCAATTAAAAAATGGGCTAAAGACCTAAACAGAGAGCTTTCAAAGGAAGAAGTAAAGATGGCTAAGAAACATCCTTAAAAGTATTCAACATTGCTAGTAATATGTGAAATGCAAATTAAAACCACCTTAAGATTTCATTTTACTCCAGTCAGACAGGCTAAGATCAGGAGAACTTATGACACCAAATGCTGGCAAGGATGTGGAGAAAGGCCAACGCTCATTCACTGTTGAATTGCACTTAAAAAGCTAAAAGTGATCCTACTGTATGACCCAGTTATACCACTCCTTAGCATATACCAAAAGGACTCATCCTGTTGTAGAGATACTTGTACAACCATGTTTGTTGCTGCTCTTTTCAAAATAGCTAAGAGATGGAAGAAACCTAAGTGCCCTTCAACTAAGGAATGGTTAACAAAAATGTGGTACACTTACACAATGGAGTTCTACACAGCAGTAAAGAAACATGGAATAATGAAATTTTCAGGTAGATGGATGATCTAAAAACTTATACTAAGTGACATAACATCGACCCAGAAAGACAAAAGATATATGTTCTCCCTCATTTATAGATCCTAGCACCAAATCCTTATATGTGAGTACATACCCTGATGTAAATGAAGGAAAGAGGAAAATGAAAGGAAACCAGGGAAGTAAAGGGAAAGAAGGAACCCGAGAGAGAAGAATAGTAGGAGATAGGCATTACTAAGGGAGAAATGTGTAAAAAAGGGTAGTTAAAGGTGAAGGGGAGAAGGAGGGCTATACAAAGAACTATGGGAGTAAAGGGGAAGAAGTGGGGCCACAGCATACAAAAATTATCAAAGGAGAAATGAGAAAAAGGGGGATACTTTAAATGGGAAGGGCAGTGAGGGAGGATAAGACAAGGGGAGAAAGAGGAGACATAAATACATTTTATTGGATTTTTGTGAATGTCATACATTTTTATCACATTTAGACCCCTTCCCATATGTGCACCCCCTCTTATAGCTCCTTCCACCAGATTTCATGTATTCTTTCATATATGTTAAGGCCTATCAAACACAGATTGTTTCCCCAAATATCTTTTGGAGTGAATCCATCCATTGGAACCTGGTTATCTCATCTAGTGTCACTCCCTTAAAGAAAACTAACTCACTCTCTCCAACCTGCAGTCCTCTTTCAGGGGGTAAGTCCATCGTGACCTTCGAGCCTTGACTCCCCCAGCCTCATTCGCCCTCCCATCTCCCCCGCTGGTCTATCCTCCTAGACTGGGTCCTGTCCCATTCCTTCTTTTGGGGCCACAGACACCTTGGGAACCACTACTGCTTCCAAATCCTTTCTATCCAGACCAACTCAGTGTCTCCTCTGGTCCCCAGGAGCACTGCTTCTGGGCCTGGCCCCGCCCTCACCTCCCACTGCCTCCCTGGGCCAGTAGGACCTGCAGGCCTCTCTCCCACCTGAAGGCCTCTCTCCTGGGTAAGTCCATCTCACCCTCCGTGCCTTGACTACTACAACCTTATTCACCCTCCCATCTCCCCCACTGGTCTCTCTCCTAGGCCAGGTCCTGTCCCATTCCTTGTCTTGGCACCCCAGAAACCTGGGGAACCACCACTGCTTCCTGACCCTTTGTATCCAGACCAACTCAGTGCTTTCTAGGGCCCCAGAAGCACTCTGGGCCTGGGCCTTCCCTCACTTCCCTCTACTTCCCTGGCCCTGCACCAACCACCAGCCTCTTTCCAGGATGCGGGGGCTGACCTTAACTCTTCCTGATCCTTTACATCCAGACCAAACCAGCTCCTCAGTGCAGTCCCCAGGAGCCCTTGGGGCTGCTTCCCACCCCCATCTGCCTTTGCATCTCTAGGTGGCATGGCCACTAGCTGCCCTAGACCAGCATCTTTCCTGGGCCCAGCTCCCAGTCCAGTCCAACCCCCAAATTACTGATGCCAAAATCTTTCCTGGAGGGATCCAGACCTTAGGAGAAATGCTGAGAGCATCTGATCTTCATCTGACTTGGGCCTCTGTGGGAACTCCCGAAGACAAAAGCAATCTGGCCACTCCAATATAAAACTCAAAAGAGAGAACAGGAAGCTTAGACAAACCAGCTTTTCATGCCCAAAAAGTAAACCGCAAATACATATAAAGTTCACACCAAAAAAAAAGCAGACCTAAACTTGAAGGCTTGAGTCTCACACAAGAATCAGAAACTACAAAAGAAATTCACATGTCAAAATCAAAGAGAAAAAATAATAACATGAAAAACCAAAATAATATATCACCACCAAATACCAATAGTCCACTAGAGGAGTATAGTAAAAAACCCCTAGAGATAATGCTGGACATGGAACTCAAAAGAACAATTATAAACATGATAAAAGAATTCAGTTAATTTAAAGAACACACACAAAGAAATCAAAGAACTGAAGGAAGATAGGGATAAACTTCCGAATGAATTCAGAAAAGAGAAATATTGAAGAATACTTGGTCTGCAATGAAGAAGAAAGTGAAACAGTAAGCCAATTAGAAAAACAGGAGAAAGACTCACCAATAGGATAAATGAAATGGAAAACAGAGTATCAAGACTGGAAGATAAAGTGGACAAACTAGACCATTCAAGCAAAAATTATGAAAAATTTAAGAAAGCACAAGAATGGAATATGCAGGAATTGTGTGACACCACAAAAAGACCAAACTTACAAATCATAGGCATATGGGAAGGAGAAGAATCACAAGATGATGGCATGGACCAGATCTTCAACAGAATCATGAAAGAAAATTTCCCAAAATTAAAGAAATACATGCCCATACAAATACAAGAAGCATATAGAACACCAGACAGGACCAGAAAAGATATTCTCTACAGCACATCATAGAAAAAACACTAAACATACAAAACAAAGAGACAATACTGAAAGCTGCAAAACAGAAACAACAAGTCACATATAAAGAAAAACCCATTAGGAATACAGCTGACTTTTCAGTGTAAACTATGAAAGCCTGAAGAGCCTGGACCAAAGTATTCCCTATTTTAAATGACCACAGATGCCAGCCCAGATTATTATACCCAGCCAAAATGTCCATTATAGTAGAAGGGGAAAGAAAAATCTTCCATGACATAAATAGGCTGAAGGAATTCATGTCCACAAAACCAGCCCTTCAGAGAGTTCTGGAAGCAATATAAAGAGCTGAAGTAAGGAATGACTATACCAAAGGATTGTGGAAAGAAACCCAATGAAGGTATAACTGTGGAAAAGTACAGCTATATCAAGAATGAAACAGAAATAAAAATGGCAGGATTCAGTATGCATCTTTCATTAATAACTTTAAATATTAACGGACTGAACTCCCCAGTCAAAAGACAGAGACTAGGTGAATGGATTAAGAAACAAACCCATATTTTTGTTGTCTTCAAGAAACTAATCTCACTTTCAAGGACACACACTATCTCAAAGTGAAAAGATAGAAAAAAAAAAAATATTCCAAGCAAATGGCACTAAGTAAAAAGCAAGCATAGAAATTCTAATATCTGACAAAATAGACTTTAAACTAAAACTAATCAGAAGAGACAAAGAGGGCCACTTCATTCTGATCAAAGGAACCATGAATCAAGAAGCTATTACAATCATGAACACATATTCACCAAACTCTGGTGCACCCAACTTCATAAAAACAATACTACAGGACTTTAAGACCCATATTAATCCCAGTCCTTTAGTAGTAGGGGACTTCAATACCCCAGTGTCTCTATTAGATAGGTCAACAGGGAAGATAGTTAACAGAGAGACATCTGAATTAAACAATACCATATATCAAATGGACGTAACAGACACCTACTGAGTATTCCAAACAAGCACCAAAGGACATACTGTCTACTCAGCACCACATGGAACCTTCTCCAAAATCGACCATATACTGAGGCACAAAACAAACCTCAACAAATACAAAAAGATTGAAATAATTCCTTGAATTCTATCAGACCACAATGCAATAAAGTTACAATCAACACTGGAAGAAGCCCTAATCACCACATAAACACATGGAGATTAAACAACACACTCCTAAATAATGAATGGGTCAAAAGAGAAATTAAGAAAGAAATAAAAGTATGCCTGGAACTAAATGAAAAGGACAATAAAACACAACAAAACCACTGGGACATGCTGAAATTTGTGCTTAGAGGGAAGTTTATAGCTCTAAGTGCCTACATCAAAAATTGGAAAGAACACAAATAAATGATTTAACATTGCAACTCAAGACACTCGAAAAACAACAACAAACGAAACCCAAACCCAGCAGACAAGAAGAAATAAAAAAAATCATGGTAGAAATTAATGAAATTGAAACACAGAAAACAACACAAAGAATCAACAAATCCAAGAGATGGTTCCTTGAAAATATAAACAAGACAGTTAAAAACCTGTATGCTACTAAATTTGAAAACCTAAAAGAAATGGATGGATATCTAAAGGCATGGGAACCACCAAAACTAAACCAAGAAGAGATTAACAGCTTAAACAGACCCACAACACAAAACTAAATTTAAACAGTAATACAAAACCTCCTGACTCAAAAAAGTACCAGATGGATTTAGAGCAGAATTCTATCAGACATATAAAGAAGATCTACATCCAATACTACTTAATTTATTCAAAAAAATAGAAATGGAGGGAAAACTTCCAAATTCCTTCT